>NW_027366438.1:0-72660 GCF_046119375.1 Phyllobates terribilis
GGTGCAATTCTGAAATTTTTTGCTTTTTCCTGCTCCTCTTAGCATGATAAAGAAGATTCAAAGAGAGTGAGATGCCAGCTCCTTTCATTCAGTCAGTAGCTTCAAACATTTCTGGTATATGAATAACATGATGTTTTTCAATGGCAAAAATCAATGAATATTGTAAATGCACAAACAGTAATTTCTCCGCATTGCAAGTTGCAATTCTGAAATTTTTTGCTTTTTCCTGCTCCTCTTAGCATGATAAAGAATATTCAAAGAGAGTGAGATGCCAGCTCCTTTCATTCAGTCAGTAGCTTCAATCATTTCTGGATGTTTTTCAATGGCAAAAATCAATGAATATTGTAAATGCACAAACTGTAATTTCTCCGCATTGCAAGGTGCAATTCTGAAATTTTTGGCTTTTTCCTGCTCCTCTTAGCATGATAAAGAAGATTCAAAGAGAGTGAGATGCCAGCTCCTTTCATTCAGTCAGTAGCTTCAATCATTTCTGGACGTTTTTCAATGGCAAAAATCAATGAATATTGTAAATGCACAAACAGTAATTTCTCCGCATTGCAAGGTGCAATTCTGAAATTTTTTGCTTTTTCCTGCTCCTCTTAGCATGATAAAGAAGATTCAAAGAGAGTGAGATGCCAGCTCCTTTCATTCAGTCAGTACCTTCAATCATTTCTGGATGTTTTTCAATGGCAAAAATCAATGAATATTGTAAATGCACAAACAGTAATTTCTCCGCATTGCAAGGTGCAATTCTGAAATTTTTTGCTTTTTCCCGCTCCTCTTAGCATGATAAAGAAGATTCAAAGAGAGTGAGGTGCCAGCTCCTTTCATTCAGTCAGTAGCTTCAAACATTTCTGGTATATGAATAACATGTTTTTCAATGGCAAAAATCATTGAATATTGTAAATGCACAAACAGTAATTTCTCCGCATTGCAAGGTGCAATTCTGAAATTTTTTGATTTTTCCTGCTCCTCTTAGCATGATAAAGAAGATTCAAAGAGAGTGAGATGCCAGCTCCTTTCATTCAGTCAGTAGCTTCAATCATTTCTGGACGTTTTCAATGGCAAAAATCAATGAATATTGTAAATGCACAAACAGTAATTTCTCCGCATTGCAAGGTGCAATTCTGAAATTTTTTGCTTTTTCCTGCTCCTCTTAGCATGATAAAGAAGATTCAAAGAGAGTGAGATGCCAGCTCCTTTCATTCAGTCAGTAGCTTCAAACATTTCTGGTATATGAATAACATGATGTTTTTCAATGGCAAAAATCAATGAATATTGTAAATGCACAAACAGTAATTTCTCCGCATTGCAAGGTGCAAGTCTGAAATTTTTTGCTTTTTCCTGCTCCTCTTAGCATGATAAAGAAGATTCAAAGAGAGTGAGATGCCAGCTACTTTCATTCAGTCAGTAGCTTCAATCATTTCTGGACGTTTTTCAATGGTAAAAATCAATGAATATTGTAAATGCACAAACAGTAATTTCTCCACATTGCAAGGTGCAATTCTGAAATTTTTTGCTTTTTCCTGCTCCTCAGCATGATAAAGAAGATTCAAAGAGAGTGAGATGCCAGCTCCTTTCATTCAGTCAGTAGCTTCAAACATTTCTGGTATATGAATAACATGATGTTTTTCAATGGCAAAAATCAATGAATATTGTAAATGCACAAAGAGTAATTTCTCCGCATTGCAAGGTGCAATTCTGAAATTTTTTGCTTTTTCCTGCTCCTCTTAGCATGATAAAGAAGATTCAAAGAGAGTGAGATGCCAGCTCCTTTCATTCAGTCAGTAGCTTCAATCATTTCTGGACGTTTTTCAATGGCAAAAATCAATGAATATTGTAAATGCACAAACAGTAATTTCTCCGCATTGCAAGGTGCAATTCTGAAATTTTTTGCTTTTTCCTGCTCCTCTTAGCATGATAAAGAAGATTCAAAGAGAGTGAGATGCCAGCTCCTTTCATTCAGTCAGTAGCTTCAATCATTTCTGGACGTTTTTCAATGGCAAAAATCAATGAATATTGTAAATGCACAAACAGTAATTTCTCCGCATTGCAAGGTGCAATTCTGAAATTTTTTGCTTTTTCCTGCTCCTCTTAGCATGATAAAGAAGATTCAAAGAGAGTGAGATGCCAGCTCCTTTCATTCAGTCAGTAGCTACAAACATTTCTGGTATATGAATAACATGATGTTTTTCAATGGCAAAAATCAATGAATATTGTAAATGCACAAACAGTAATTTCTCCGCATTGCAAGGTGCAATTCTGAAATTTTTTGCTTTTTCCTGCTCCTCTTAGCATGATAAAGAAGATTCAAAGAGAGTGAGATGCCAGCTCCTTTCATTCAGTCAGTAGCTTCAATCATTTCTGGACGTTTTTCAATGGCAAAAATCAATGAATATTGTAAATGCACAAACAGTAATTTCTCCGCATTGCAAGGTGCAATTCTGAAATTTTTTGCTTTTTCCTGCTCCTCTTAGCATGATAAAGAAGATTCAAAGAGAGTGAGATGCCAGCTCCTTTCATTCAGTCAGTAGCTTCAAACATTTCTGGTATATGAATAACATGATGTTTTTCAATGGCAAAAATCAATGAATATTGTAAATGCACAAAGAGTAATTTCTCCGCATTGCAAGGTGCAATTCTGAAATTTTTTGCTTTTTCCTGCTCCTCTTAGCATGATAAAGAAGATTCAAAGAGAGTGAGATGCCAGCTCCTTTCATTCAGTCAGTAGCTTCAATCATTTCTGGACGTTTTTCAATGGCAAAAATCAATGAATATTGTAAATGCACAAACAGTAATTTCTCCGCATTGCAAGGTGCAATTCTGAAATTTTTTGCTTTTTCCTGCTCCTCTTAGCATGATAAAGAAGATTCAAAGAGAGTGAGATGCCAGCTCCTTTCATTCAGTCAGTAGCTTCAATCATTTCTGGACGTTTTTCAATGGCAAAAATCAATGAATATTGTAAATGCACAAACAGTAATTTCTCCGCATTGCAAGGTGCAATTCTGAAATTTTTTGCTTTTTCCTGCTCCTCTTAGCATGATAAAGAAGATTCAAAGAGAGTGAGATGCCAGCTCCTTTCATTCAGTCAGTAGCTACAAACATTTCTGGTATATGAATAACATGATGTTTTTCAATGGCAAAAATCAATGAATATTGTAAATGCACAAACAGTAATTTCTCCGCATTGCAAGGTGCAATTCTGAAATTTTTTGCTTTTTCCTGCTCCGCTTAGCATGATAAAGAAGATTCAAAGAGAGTGAGATGCCAGCTCCTTTCATTCAGTCAGTAGCTTCAATCATTTCTGGACGTTTTTCAATGGCAAAAATCAATGAATATTGTAAATGCACAAACAGTAATTTCTCCGCATTGCAAGGTGCAATTCTGAAATTTTTTGCTTTTTCCTGCTCCTCTTAGCATGATAAAGAAGATTCAAAGAGAGTGAGATGCCAGCTCCTTTCATTCAGTCAGTAGCTTCAATCATTTCTGGACGTTTTTCAATGGCAAAAATCAATGAATATTGTAAATGCACAAACAGTAATTTCTCCGCATTGCAAGGTGCAATTCTGAAATTTTTTGCTTTTTCCTGCTCCTCTTAGCATGACAAAGAAGATTCAAAGAGAGTAAGATGCCAGCTCCTTTCATTCAGTCAGTAGCTTCAATCATTTCTGGTATATGAATAACATGATGTTTTTCAATGGCAAAAATCAATGAATATTGTAAATGCACAAACAGTAATTTCTCCGCATTGCAAGGTGCAATTCTGAAATTTTTTGCTTTTTCCTGCTCCTCTTAGCATGATAAAGAAGATTCAAAGAGAGTGAGATGCCAGCTCCTTTCATTCAGTCAGTAGCTTCAATCATTTCTGGACGTTTTTCAATGGCAAAAATCAATGAATATTGTAAATGCACAAACAGTAATTTCTCCGCATTGCAAGGTGCAATTCTGAAATTTTTTGCTTTTTCCTGCTCCTCTTAGCATGATAAAGAAGATTCAAAGAGAGTGAGATGCCAGCTCCTTTCATTCAGTCAGTAGCTTCAATCATTTCTGGACGTTTTTCAATGGCAAAAATCAATGAATATTGTAAATGCACAAACAGTAATTTCTCCGCATTGCAAGGTGCAATTCTGAAATTTTTTGCTTTTTCCTGCTCCTCTTAGCATGATAAAGAAGATTCAAAGAGAGTGAGATGCCAGCTCCTTTCATTCAGTCAGTAGCTTCAAACATTTCTGGTATATGAATAATATGATGTTTTTCAATGGCAAAAATCAATGAATATTGTAAAAGCACAAACAGTAATTTCTCCGCATTGCAAGGTGCAATTCTGAAATTTTTTGCTTTTTCCTGCTCCTCTTAGCATGATAAAGAAGATTCAAAGAGAGTGAGATGCCAGCTCCTTTCATTCAGTCAGTAGCTTCAATCATTTCTGGACGTTTTTCAATGGCAAAAATCAATGAATATTGTAAATGCACAAACAGTAATTTCTCCGCATTGCAAGGTGCAATTCTGAAATTTTTTGCTTTTTCCTGCTCCTCTTAGCATGATAAAGAAGATTCAAAGAGAGTGAGATGCCAGCTCCTTTCATTCAGTCAGTAGCTTCAATCATTTCTGGTATATGAATAACATGATGTTTTTCAATGGCAAAAATCAATGAATATTGTAAATGCACAAACAGTAATTTCTCCGCATTGCAAGTTGCAATTCTGAAATTTTTTGCTTTTTCCTGCTCCTCTTAGCATGATAAAGAAGATTCAAAGAGAGTGAGATGCCAGCTCCTTTCATTCAGTCAGTAGCTTCAATCATTTCTGGACGTTTTTCAATGGCAAAAATCAATGAATATTGTAAATGCACAAACAGTAATTTCTCCGCATTGCAAGGTGCAATTCTGAAATTTTTTGCTTTTTCCTGCTCCTCTTAGCATGATAAAGAAGATTCAAAGAGAGTGAGATGCCAGCTCCTTTCATTCAGTCAGTAGCTTCAATCATTTCTGGACGTTTTTCAATGGCAAAAATCAATGAATATTGTAAATGCACAAACAGTAATTTCTCCGCATTGCAAGGTGCAATTCTGAAATTTTTTGCTTTTTCCTGCTCCTCAGCATGATAAAGAAGATTCAAAGAGAGTGAGATGCCAGCTCCTTTCATTCAGTCAGTAGCTTCAAACATTTCTGGTATATGAATAACATGATGTTTTTCAATGGCAAAAATCAATGAATATTGTAAATGCACAAACAGTAATTTCTCCGCATTGCAAGGTGCAATTCTGAAATTTTTTGCTTTTTCCTGCTCCTCTTAGCATGATAAAGAAGATTCAAAGAGAGTGAGATGCCAGCTCCTTTCATTCAGTCAGTAGCTTCAATCATTTCTGGACGTTTTTCAATGGCAAAAATCAATGAATATTGTAAATGCACAAACAGTAATTTCTCCGCATTGCAAGGTGCAATTCTGAAATTTTTTGCTTTTTCCTGCTCCTCTTAGCATGATAAAGAAGATTCAAAGAGAGTGAGATGTCAGCTCCTTTCATTCAGTCAGTAGCTTCAAACATTTCTGGTATATGAATAACATGATGTTTTTCAATGGCAAAAATCAATGAATTTTGTAAATGCACAAACAGTAATTTCTCCGCATTGCAAGGTGCAATTCTGAAATTTTTTGCTTTTTCCTGCTCCTCTTAGCATGATAAAGAAGATTCAAAGAGAGTGAGATGCCAGTTCCTTTCATTCAGTCAGTAGCTTCAATCATTTCTGGACGTTTTTCAATGGCAAAAATCAATGAATATTGTAAATGCACAAACAGTAATTTCTCCGCATTGCAAGGTGCAATTCTGAAATTTTTTGCTTTTTCCTGCTCCTCTTAGCATGATAAAGAAGATTCAAAGAGAGTGAGATGCCAGCTCCTTTCATTCAGTCAGTAGCTTCAATCATTTCTGGTATATGAATAACATGATGTTTTTCAATGGCAAAAATCAATGAATATTGTAAATGCACAAACAGTAATTTCTCCGCATTGCAAGGTGCAATTCTGAATTTTTTTGCTTTTTCCTGCTCCTCTTAGCATGATAAAGAAGATTCAAAGAGAGTGAGATGCCAGCTCCTTTCATTCAGTCAGTAGCTTCAATCATTTCTGGACGTTTTTCAATGGCAAAAATCAATGAATATTGTAAATGCACAAACAGTAATTTCTCCGCATTGCAAGGTGCAATTCTGAAATTTTTTGCTTTTTCCTGCTCCTCTTAGCATGATAAACAAGATTCAAAGAGAGTGAGATGCCAGCTCCTTTCATTCAGTCAGTAGCTTCAATCATTTCTGGACGTTTTTCAATGGCAAAAATCAATGAATATTGTAAATGCACAAACAGTAATTTCTCCGCATTGCAAGGTGCAATTCTGAAATTTTTTGCTTTTTCCTGCTCCTCTTAGCATGATAAAGAAGATTCAAAGAGAGTGAGATGCCAGCTCCTTTCATTCAATCAGTAGCTTCAAACATTTCTGGTATATGAATAACATGATGTTTTTCAATGGCAAAAATCAATGAATATTGTAAATGCACAAACAGTAATTTCTCCGCATTGCAAGGTGCAAGTCTGAAATTTTTTGCTTTTTCCTGCTCCTCTTAGCATGATAAAGAAGATTCAAAGAGAGTGAGATGCCAGCTACTTTCATTCAGTCAGTAGCTTCAATCATTTCTGGACGTTTTTCAATGGTAAAAATCAATGAATATTGTAAATGCACAAACAGTAATTTCTCCACATTGCAAGGTGCAATTCTGAAATTTTTTGCTTTTTCCTGCTCCTCTTAGCATGATAAAGAAGATTCAAAGAGAGTGAGATGCCAGCTCCTTTCATTCAGTCAGTAGCTTCAATCATTTCTGGTATAAGAATAACATGATGTTTTTCAATGGCAAAAATCAATGAATATTGTAAATGCACAAACAGTAATTTCTCCGCATTGCAAGGTGCAATTCTGAAATTTTTTGCTTTTTCCTGCTCCTCTTAGCATGATAAAGAAGATTCAAAGAGAGTGAGATGCCAGCTCCTTTCATTCAGTCAGTAGCTTCAATCATTTCTGGACGTTTTTCAATGGCAAAAATCAATGAATATTGTAAATGCACAAACAGTAATTTCTCCGCATTGCAAGGTGCAATTCTGAAATTTTTTGCTTTTTCCTGCTCCTCTTAGCATGATAAAGAAGATTCAAAGAGAGTGAGATGTCAGCTCCTTTCATTCAGTCAGTAGCTTCAAACATTTCTGGTATATGAATAACATGATGTTTTTCAATGGCAAAAATCAATGAATTTTGTAAATGCACAAACAGTAATTTCTCCGCATTGCAAGGTGCAATTCTGAAATTTTTTGCTTTTTCCTGCTCCTCTTAGCATGATAAAGAAGATTCAAAGAGAGTGAGATGCCAGTTCCTTTCATTCAGTCAGTAGCTTCAATCATTTCTGGACGTTTTTCAATGGCAAAAATCAATGAATATTGTAAATGCACAAACAGTAATTTCTCCGCATTGCAAGGTGCAATTCTGAAATTTTTTGCTTTTTCCTGCTCCTCTTAGCATGATAAAGAAGATTCAAAGAGAGTGAGATGCCAGCTCCTTTCATTCAGTCAGTAGCTTCAATCATTTCTGGTATATGAATAACATGATGTTTTTCAATGGCAAAAATCAATGAATATTGTAAATGCACAAACAGTAATTTCTCCGCATTGCAAGGTGCAATTCTGAAATTTTTTGCTTTTTCCTGCTCCTCTTAGCATGATAAAGAAGATTCAAAGAGAGTGAGATGCCAGCTCCTTTCATTCAGTCAGTAGCTTCAATCATTTCTGGACGTTTTTCAATGGCAAAAATCAATGAATATTGTAAATGCACAAACAGTAATTTCTCCGCATTGCAAGGTGCAATTCTGAAATTTTTTGCTTTTTCCTGCTCCTCTTAGCATGATAAAGAAGATTCAAAGAGAGTGAGATGCCAGTTCCTTTCATTCAGTCAGTAGCTTCAATCATTTCTGGACGTTTTTCAATGGCAAAAATCAATGAATATTGTAAATGCACAAACAGTAATTTCTCCGCATTGCAAGGTGCAATTCTGAAATTTTTTGCTTTTTCCTGCTCCTCTTAGCATGATAAAGAAGATTCAAAGAGAGTGAGATGCCAGCTCCTTTCATTCAGTCAGTAGCTTCAATCATTTCTGGTATATGAATAACATGATGTTTTTCAATGGCAAAAATCAATGAATATTGTAAATGCACAAACAGTAATTTCTCCGCATTGCAAGGTGCAATTCTGAAATTTTTTGCTTTTTCCTGCTCCTCTTAGCATGATAAAGAAGATTCAAAGAGAGTGAGATGCCAGCTCCTTTCATTCAGTCAGTAGCTTCAATCATTTCTGGACGTTTTTCAATGGCAAAAATCAATGAATATTGTAAATGCACAAACAGTAATTTCTCCGCATTGCAAGGTGCAATTCTGAAATTTTTTGCTTTTTCCTGCTCCTCTTAGCATGATAAACAAGATTCAAAGAGAGTGAGATGCCAGCTCCTTTCATTCAGTCAGTAGCTTCAATCATTTCTGGACGTTTTTCAATGGCAAAAATCAATGAATATTGTAAATGCACAAACAGTAATTTCTCCGCATTGCAAGGTGCAATTCTGAAATTTTTTGCTTTTTCCTGCTCCTCTTAGCATGATAAAGAAGATTCAAAGAGAGTGAGATGCCAGCTCCTTTCATTCAGTCAGTAGCTTCAAACATTTCTGGTATATGAATAACATGATGTTTTTCAATGGCAAAAATCAATGAATATTGTAAATGCACAAACAGTAATTTCTCCGCATTGCAAGGTGCAAGTCTGAAATTTTTTGCTTTTTCCTGCTCCTCTTAGCATGATAAAGAAGATTCAAAGAGAGTGAGATGCCAGCTACTTTCATTCAGTCAGTAGCTTCAATCATTTCTGGACGTTTTTCAATGGTAAAAATCAATGAATATTGTAAATGCACAAACAGTAATTTCTCCACATTGCAAGGTGCAATTCTGAAATTTTTTGCTTTCTCCTGCTCCTCTTAGCATGATAAAGAAGATTCAAAGAGAGTGAGATGCCAGCTCCTTTCATTCAGTCAGTAGCTTCAAACATTTCTGGTATATGAATAACATGATGTTTTTCAATGGCAAAAATCAATGAATATTGTAAATGCACAAACAGTAATTTCTCTGCATTGCAAGGTGCAATTCTGAAATTTTTTGCTTTTTCCTGCTCCTCTTAGCATGATAAAGAAGATTCAAAGAGAGTGAGATGCCAGCTACTTTCATTCAGTCAGTAGCTTCAATCATTTCTGGACGTTTTTCAATGGTAAAAATCAATGAATATTGTAAATGCACAAACAGTAATTTCTCCACATTGCAAGGTGCAATTCTGAAATTTTTTGCTTTTTCCTGCTCCTCTTAGCATGATAAAGAAGATTCAAAGAGAGTGAGATGCCAGCTCCTTTCATTCAGTCAGTAGCTTCAAACATTTCTGGTATATGAATAACATGATGTTTTTCAATGGCAAAAATCAATGAATATTGTAAATGCACAAACAGTAATTTCTCCGCATTGCAAGGTGCAATTCTGAAATTTTTTGCTTTTTCCTGCTCCTCTTAGCATGATAAAGAAGATTCAAAGAGAGTGAGATGCCAGCTCCTTTCATTCAGTCAGTAGCTTCAAACATTTCTGGTATATGAATAACATGATGTTTTTCAATGGCAAAAATCAATGAATATTGTAAATGCACAAACAGTAATTTCTCCGCATTGCAAGGTGCAATTCTGAAATTTTTTGCTTTTTCCTGCTCCTCTTAGCATGATAAAGAATATTCAAAGAGAGTGAGATGCCAGCTCCTTTCATTCAGTCAGTAGCTTCAATCATTTCTGGATGTTTTTCAATGGCAAAAATCAATGAATATTGTAAATGCACAAACTGTAATTTCTCCGCATTGCAAGGTGCAATTCTGAAATTTTTGGCTTTTTCCTGCTCCTCTTAGCATGATAAAGAAGATTCAAAGAGAGTGAGATGCCAGCTCCTTTCATTCAGTCAGTAGCTTCAATCATTTCTGGACGTTTTTCAATGGCAAAAATCAATGAATATTGTAAATGCACAAACAGTAATTTCTCCGCATTGCAAGGTGCAATTCTGAAATTTTTTGCTTTTTCCTGCTCCTCTTAGCATGATAAAGAAGATTCAAAGAGAGTGAGATGCCAGCTCCTTTCATTCAGTCAGTACCTTCAATCATTTCTGGATGTTTTTCAATGGCAAAAATCAATGAATATTGTAAATGCACAAACAGTAATTTCTCCGCATTGCAAGGTGCAATTCTGAAATTTTTTGCTTTTTCCCGCTCCTCTTAGCATGATAAAGAAGATTCAAAGAGAGTGAGGTGCCAGCTCCTTTCATTCAGTCAGTAGCTTCAAACATTTCTGGTATATGAATAACATGTTTTTCAATGGCAAAAATCATTGAATATTGTAAATGCACAAACAGTAATTTCTCCGCATTGCAAGGTGCAATTCTGAAATTTTTTGATTTTTCCTGCTCCTCTTAGCATGATAAAGAAGATTCAAAGAGAGTGAGATGCCAGCTCCTTTCATTCAGTCAGTAGCTTCAATCATTTCTGGACGTTTTTCAATGGCAAAAATCAATGAATATTGTAAATGCACAAACAGTAATTTCTCCGCATTGCAAGGTGCAATTCTGAAATTTTTTGCTTTTTCCTGCTCCTCTTAGCATGATAAAGAAGATTCAAAGAGAGTGAGATGCCAGCTCCTTTCATTCAGTCAGTAGCTTCAATCATTTCTGGACGTTTTTCAATGGCAAAAATCAATGAATATTGTAAATGCGCAAACAGTAATTTCTCCGCATTGCAAGGTGCAATTCTGAAATTTTTTGCTTTTTCCTGCTCCTCTTAGCATGATAAAGAAGATTCAAAGAGAGTGAGATGCCAGCTCCTTTCATTCAGTCAGTAGCTTCAAACATTTCTGGTATATGAATAACATGATGTTTTTCAATGGCAAAAATCAATGAATATTGTAAATGCACAAACAGTAATTTCTCCGCATTGCAAGGTGCAAGTCTGAAATTTTTTGCTTTTTCCTGCTCCTCTTAGCATGATAAAGAAGATTCAAAGAGAGTGAGATGCCAGCTACTTTCATTCAGTCAGTAGCTTCAATCATTTCTGGACGTTTTTCAATGGTAAAAATCAATGAATATTGTAAATGCACAAACAGTAATTTCTCCACATTGCAAGGTGCAATTCTGAAATTTTTTGCTTTTTCCTGCTCCTCTTAGCATGATAAAGAAGATTCAAAGAGAGTGAGATGCCAGCTCCTTTCATTCAGTCAGTAGCTTCAAACATTTCTGGTATATGAATAACATGATGTTTTTCAATGGCAAAAATCAATGAATATTGTAAATGCACAAACAGTAATTTCTCCGCATTGCAAGGTGCAATTCTGAAATTTTTTGCTTTTTCCTGCTCCTCTTAGCATGATAAAGAAGATTCAAAGAGAGTGAGATGCCAGCTCCTTTCATTCAGTCAGTAGCTTCAAACATTTCTGGTATATGAATAACATGATGTTTTTCAATGGCAAAAATCAATGAATATTGTAAATGCACAAAGAGTAATTTCTCCGCATTGCAAGGTGCAATTCTGAAATTTTTTGCTTTTTCCTGCTCCTCTTAGCATGATAAAGAAGATTCAAAGAGAGTGAGATGCCAGCTCCTTTCATTCAGTCAGTAGCTTCAATCATTTCTGGACGTTTTTCAATGGCAAAAATCAATGAATATTGTAAATGCACAAACAGTAATTTCTCCGCATTGCAAGGTGCAATTCTGAAATTTTTTGCTTTTTCCTGCTCCTCTTAGCATGATAAAGAAGATTCAAAGAGAGTGAGATGCCAGCTCCTTTCATTCAGTCAGTAGCTTCAATCATTTCTGGACGTTTTTCAATGGCAAAAATCAATGAATATTGTAAATGCACAAACAGTAATTTCTCCGCATTGCAAGGTGCAATTCTGAAATTTTTTGCTTTTTCCTGCTCCTCTTAGCATGATAAAGAAGATTCAAAGAGAGTGAGATGCCAGCTCCTTTCATTCAGTCAGTAGCTACAAACATTTCTGGTATATGAATAACATGATGTTTTTCAATGGCAAAAATCAATGAATATTGTAAATGCACAAACAGTAATTTCTCCGCATTGCAAGGTGCAATTCTGAAATTTTTTGCTTTTTCCTGCTCCTCTTAGCATGATAAAGAAGATTCAAAGAGAGTGAGATGCCAGCTCCTTTCATTCAGTCAGTAGCTTCAATCATTTCTGGACGTTTTTCAATGGCAAAAATCAATGAATATTGTAAATGCACAAACAGTAATTTCTCCGCATTGCAAGGTGCAATTCTGAAATTTTTTGCTTTTTCCTGCTCCTCTTAGCATGATAAAGAAGATTCAAAGAGAGTGAGATGCCAGCTCCTTTCATTCAGTCAGTAGCTTCAATCATTTCTGGACGTTTTTCAATGGCAAAAATCAATGAATATTGTAAATGCACAAACAGTAATTTCTCCGCATTGCAAGGTGCAATTCTGAAATTTTTTGCTTTTTCCTGCTCCTCTTAGCATGACAAAGAAGATTCAAAGAGAGTAAGATGCCAGCTCCTTTCATTCAGTCAGTAGCTTCAATCATTTCTGGTATATGAATAACATGATGTTTTTCAATGGCAAAAATCAATGAATATTGTAAATGCACAAACAGTAATTTCTCCACATTGCAAGGTGCAATTCTGAAATTTTTTGCTTTTTCCTGCTCCTCTTAGCATGATAAAGAAGATTCAAAGAGAGTGAGATGCCAGCTCCTTTCATTCAGTCAGTAGCTTCAATCATTTCTGGACGTTTTTCAATGGCAAAAATCAATGAATATTGTAAATGCACAAACAGTAATTTCTCCGCATTGCAAGGTGCAATTCTGAAATTTTTTGCTTTTTCCTGCTCCTCTTAGCATGATAAAGAAGATTCAAAGAGAGTGAGATGCCAGCTCCTTTCATTCAGTCAGTAGCTACAAACATTTCTGGTATATGAATAACATGATGTTTTTCAATGGCAAAAATCAATGAATATTGTAAATGCACAAACAGTAATTTCTCCGCATTGCAAGGTGCAATTCTGAAATTTTTTGCTTTTTCCTGCTCCTCTTAGCATGATAAACAAGATTCAAAGAGAGTGAGATGCCAGCTCCTTTCATTCAGTCAGTAGCTTCAATCATTTCTGGACGTTTTTCAATGGCAAAAATCAATGAATATTGTAAATGCACAAACAGTAATTTCTCCGCATTGCAAGGTGCAATTCTGAAATTTTTTGCTTTTTCCTGCTCCTCTTAGCATGATAAAGAAGATTCAAAGAGAGTGAGATGCCAGCTCCTTTCATTCAGTCAGTAGCTTCAATCATTTCTGGACGTTTTTCAATGGCAAAAATCAATGAATATTGTAAATGCACAAACAGTAATTTCTCCGCATTGCAAGGTGCAATTCTGAAATTTTTTGCTTTTTCCTGCTCCTCTTAGCATGATAAAGAAGATTCAAAGAGAGTGAGATGCCAGCTCCTTTCATTCAGTCAGTAGCTTCAATCATTTCTGGACGTTTTTCAATGGCAAAAATCAATGAATATTGTAAATGCACAAACAGTAATTTCTCCGCATTGCAAGGTGCAATTCTGAAATTTTTTGCTTTTTCCTGCTCCTCTTAGCATGATAAAGAAGATTCAAAGAGAGTGAGATGCCAGCTCCTTTCATTCAGTCAGTAGCTTCAAACATTTCTGGTATATGAATAACATGATGTTTTTCAATGGCAAAAATCAATGAATATTGTAAATGCACAAACAGTAATTTCTCTGCATTGCAAGGTGCAATTCTGAAATTTTTTGCTTTTTCCTGCTCCTCTTAGCATGTTAAAGAAGATTCAAAGAGAGTGAGATGCCAGCTACTTTCATTCAGTCAGTAGCTTCAATCATTTCTGGACGTTTTTCAATGGTAAAAATCAATGAATATTGTAAATGCACAAACAGTAATTTCTCCACATTGCAAGGTGCAATTCTGAAATTTTTTGCTTTTTCCTGCTCCTCTTAGCATGATAAAGAAGATTCAAAGAGAGTGAGATGCAAGCTCCTTTCATTCAGTCAGTAGCTTCAAACATTTCTGGTATATGAATATCATGATGTTTTTCAATGGCAAAAATCAATGAATATTGTAAATGCACAAACAGTAATTTCTCCGCATTGCAAGGTGCAATTCTGAAATTTTTTGCTTTTTCCTGCTCCTCTTAGCATGATAAAGAAGATTCAAAGAGAGTGAGATGCCAGCTCCTTTCATTCAGTCAGTAGCTTCAAACATTTCTGGTATATGAATAACATGATGTTTTTCAATGGCAAAAATCAATGAATATTGTAAATGCACAAACAGTAATTTCTCCGCATTGCAAGGTGCAATTCTGAAATTTTTTGCTTTTTCCTGCTCCTCTTAGCATGATAAAGAATATTCAAAGAGAGTGAGATGCCAGCTCCTTTCATTCAGTCAGTAGCTTCAATCATTTCTGGATGTTTTTCAATGGCAAAAATCAATGAATATTGTAAATGCACAAACTGTAATTTCTCCGCATTGCAAGGTGCAATTCTGAAATTTTTGGCTTTTTACTGCTCCTCTTAGCATGATAAAGAAGATTCAAAGAGAGTGAGATGCCAGCTCCTTTCATTCAGTCAGTAGCTTCAATCATTTCTAGACGTTTTTCAATGGCAAAAATCAATGAATATTGTAAATGCACAAACAGTAATTTCTCCGCATTGCAAGGTGCAATTCTGAAATTTTTTGCTTTTTCCTGCTCCTCTTAGCATGATAAAGAAGATTCAAAGAGAGTGAGATGCCAGCTCCTTTCATTCAGTCAGTACCTTCAATCATTTCTGGATGTTTTTCAATGGCAAAAATCAATGAATATTGTAAATGCACAAACAGTAATTTCTCCGCATTGCAAGGTGCAATTCTGAAATTTTTTGCTTTTTCCCGCTCCTCTTAGCATGATAAAGAAGATTCAAAGAGAGTGAGGTGCCAGCTCCTTTCATTCAGTCAGTAGCTTCAAACATTTCTGGTATATGAATAACATGTTTTTCAATGGCAAAAATCATTGAATATTGTAAATGCACAAACAGTAATTTCTCCGCATTGCAAGGTGCAATTCTGAAATTTTTTGATTTTTCCTGCTCCTCTTAGCATGATAAAGAAGATTCAAAGAGAGTGAGATGCCAGCTCCTTTCATTCAGTCAGTAGCTTCAATCATTTCTGGACGTTTTTCAATGGCAAAAATCAATGAATATTGTAAATGCACAAACAGTAATTTCTCCGCATTGCAAGGTGCAATTCTGAAATTTTTTGCTTTTTCCTGCTCCTCTTAGCATGATAAAGAAGATTCAAAGAGAGTGAGATGCCAGCTCCTTTCATTCAGTCAGTAGCTTCAATCATTTCTGGACGTTTTTCAATGGCAAAAATCAATGAATATTGTAAATGCGCAAACAGTAATTTCTCCGCATTGCAAGGTGCAATTCTGAAATTTTTTGCTTTTTCCTGCTCCTCTTAGCATG
The DNA here is from genome assembly GCF_046119375.1 of Phyllobates terribilis. Classification (NCBI taxonomy): domain Eukaryota; kingdom Metazoa; phylum Chordata; class Amphibia; order Anura; family Dendrobatidae; genus Phyllobates; species Phyllobates terribilis. Next base: position 15,634 of record NW_027366438.1, read on the forward strand.
ATAAAGAAGATTCAAAGAGAGTGAGATGCCAGCTCCTTTCATTCAGTCAGTAGCTTCAAACATTTCTGGTATATGAATAACATGATGTTTTTCAATGGCAAAAATCAATGAATATTGTAAATGCACAAACAGTAATTTCTCCGCATTGCAAGGTGCAAGTCTGAAATTTTTTGCTTTTTCCTGCTCCTCTTAGCATGATAAAGAAGATTCAAAGAGAGTGAGATGCCAGCTACTTTCATTCAGTCAGTAGCTTCAATCATTTCTGGACGTTTTTCAATGGTAAAAATCAATGAATATTGTAAATGCACAAACAGTAATTTCTCCACATTGCAAGGTGCAATTCTGAAATTTTTTGCTTTTTCCTGCTCCTCTTAGCATGATAAAGAAGATTCAAAGAGAGTGAGATGCCAGCTCCTTTCATTCAGTCAGTAGCTTCAAACATTTCTGGTATATGAATAACATGATGTTTTTCAATGGCAAAAATCAATGAATATTGTAAATGCACAAACAGTAATTTCTCCGCATTGCAAGGTGCAATTCTGAAATTTTTTGCTTTTTCCTGCTCCTCTTAGCATGATAAAGAAGATTCAAAGAGAGTGAGATGCCAGCTCCTTTCATTCAGTCAGTAGCTTCAAACATTTCTGGTATATGAATAACATGATGTTTTTCAATGGCAAAAATCAATGAATATTGTAAATGCACAAAGAGTAATTTCTCCGCATTGCAAGGTGCAATTCTGAAATTTTTTGCTTTTTCCTGCTCCTCTTAGCATGATAAAGAAGATTCAAAGAGAGTGAGATGCCAGCTCCTTTCATTCAGTCAGTAGCTTCAATCATTTCTGGACGTTTTTCAATGGCAAAAATCAATGAATATTGTAAATGCACAAACAGTAATTTCTCCGCATTGCAAGGTGCAATTCTGAAATTTTTTGCTTTTTCCTGCTCCTCTTAGCATGATAAAGAAGATTCAAAGAGAGTGAGATGCCAGCTCCTTTCATTCAGTCAGTAGCTTCAATCATTTCTGGACGTTTTTCAATGGCAAAAATCAATGAATATTGTAAATGCACAAACAGTAATTTCTCCGCATTGCAAGGTGCAATTCTGAAATTTTTTGCTTTTTCCTGCTCCTCTTAGCATGATAAAGAAGATTCAAAGAGAGTGAGATGCCAGCTCCTTTCATTCAGTCAGTAGCTACAAACATTTCTGGTATATGAATAACATGATGTTTTTCAATGGCAAAAATCAATGAATATTGTAAATGCACAAACAGTAATTTCTCCGCATTGCAAGGTGCAATTCTGAAATTTTTTGCTTTTTCCTGCTCCTCTTAGCATGATAAAGAAGATTCAAAGAGAGTGAGATGCCAGCTCCTTTCATTCAGTCAGTAGCTTCAATCATTTCTGGACGTTTTTCAATGGCAAAAATCAATGAATATTGTAAATGCACAAACAGTAATTTCTCCGCATTGCAAGGTGCAATTCTGAAATTTTTTGCTTTTTCCTGCTCCTCTTAGCATGATAAAGAAGATTCAAAGAGAGTGAGATGCCAGCTCCTTTCATTCAGTCAGTAGCTTCAATCATTTCTGGACGTTTTTCAATGGCAAAAATCAATGAATATTGTAAATGCACAAACAGTAATTTCTCCGCATTGCAAGGTGCAATTCTGAAATTTTTTGCTTTTTCCTGCTCCTCTTAGCATGACAAAGAAGATTCAAAGAGAGTAAGATGCCAGCTCCTTTCATTCAGTCAGTAGCTTCAATCATTTCTGGTATATGAATAACATGATGTTTTTCAATGGCAAAAATCAATGAATATTGTAAATGCACAAACAGTAATTTCTCCACATTGCAAGGTGCAATTCTGAAATTTTTTGCTTTTTCCTGCTCCTCTTAGCATGATAAAGAAGATTCAAAGAGAGTGAGATGCCAGCTCCTTTCATTCAGTCAGTAGCTTCAATCATTTCTGGACGTTTTTCAATGGCAAAAATCAATGAATATTGTAAATGCACAAACAGTAATTTCTCCGCATTGCAAGGTGCAATTCTGAAATTTTTTGCTTTTTCCTGCTCCTCTTAGCATGATAAAGAAGATTCAAAGAGAGTGAGATGCCAGCTCCTTTCATTCAGTCAGTAGCTACAAACATTTCTGGTATATGAATAACATGATGTTTTTCAATGGCAAAAATCAATGAATATTGTAAATGCACAAACAGTAATTTCTCCGCATTGCAAGGTGCAATTCTGAAATTTTTTGCTTTTTCCTGCTCCTCTTAGCATGATAAACAAGATTCAAAGAGAGTGAGATGCCAGCTCCTTTCATTCAGTCAGTAGCTTCAATCATTTCTGGACGTTTTTCAATGGCAAAAATCAATGAATATTGTAAATGCACAAACACTAATTTCTCCGCATTGCAAGGTGCAATTCTGAAATTTTTTGCTTTTTCCTGCTCCTCTTAGCATGATAAAGAAGATTCAAAGAGAGTGAGATGCCAGCTCCTTTCATTCAGTCAGTAGCTTCAATCATTTCTGGACGTTTTTCAATGGCAAAAATCAATGAATATTGTAAATGCACAAACAGTAATTTCTCCGCATTGCAAGGTGCAATTCTGAAATTTTTTGCTTTTTCCTGCTCCTCTTAGCATGATAAAGAAGATTCAAAGAGAGTGAGATGCCAGCTCCTTTCATTCAGTCAGTAGCTTCAATCATTTCTGGACGTTTTTCAATGGCAAAAATCAATGAATATTGTAAATGCACAAACAGTAATTTCTCCGCATTGCAAGGTGCAATTCTGAAATTTTTTGCTTTTTCCTGCTCCTCTTAGCATGATAAAGAAGATTCAAAGAGAGTGAGATGCCAGCTCCTTTCATTCAGTCAGTAGCTTCAAACATTTCTGGTATATGAATAATATGATGTTTTTCAATGGCAAAAATCAATGAATATTGTAAAAGCACAAACAGTAATTTCTCCGCATTGCAAGGTGCAATTCTGAAATTTTTTGCTTTTTCCTGCTCCTCTTAGCATGATAAAGAAGATTCAAAGAGAGTGAGATGCCAGCTCCTTTCATTCAGTCAGTAGCTTCAATCATTTCTGGACGTTTTTCAATGGCAAAAATCAATGAATATTGTAAATGCACAAACAGTAATTTCTCCGCATTGCAAGGTGCAATTCTGAAATTTTTTGCTTTTTCCTGCTCCTCTTAGCATGATAAAGAAGATTCAAAGAGAGTGAGATGCCAGCTCCTTTCATTCAGTCAGTAGCTTCAATCATTTCTGGTATATGAATAACATGATGTTTTTCAATGGCAAAAATCAATGAATATTGTAAATGCACAAACAGTAATTTCTCCGCATTGCAAGGTGCAATTCTGAAATTTTTTGCTTTTTCCTGCTCCTCTTAGCATGATAAAGAAGATTCAAAGAGAGTGAGATGCCAGCTCCTTTCATTCAGTCAGTAGCTTCAATCATTTCTGGACGTTTTTCAATGGCAAAAATCAATGAATATTGTAAATGCACAAACAGTAATTTCTCCGCATTGCAAGGTGCAATTCTGAAATTTTTTGCTTTTTCCTGCTCCTCTTAGCATGATAAAGAAGATTCAAAGAGAGTGAGATGCCAGCTCCTTTCATTCAGTCAGTAGCTTCAATCATTTCTGGACGTTTTTCAATGGCAAAAATCAATGAATATTGTAAATGCACAAACAGTAATTTCTCCGCATTGCAAGGTGCAATTCTGAAATTTTTTGCTTTTTCCTGCTCCTCTTAGCATGATAAAGAAGATTCAAAGAGAGTGAGATGCCAGCTCCTTTCATTCAGTCAGTAGCTTCAAACATTTCTGGTATATGAATAACATGATGTTTTTCAATGGCAAAAATCAATGAATATTGTAAAAGCACAAACAGTAATTTCTCCGCATTGCAAGGTGCAATTCTGAAATTTTTTGCTTTTTCCTGCTCCTCTTAGCATGATAAAGAAGATTCAAAGAGAGTGAGATGCCAGCTCCTTTCATTCAGTCAGTAGCTTCAATCATTTCTGGACGTTTTTCAATGGCAAAAATCAATGAATATTGTAAATGCACAAACAGTAATTTCTCCGCATTGCAAGGTGCAATTCTGAAATTTTTTGCTTTTTCCTGCTCCTCTTAGCATGATAAAGAAGATTCAAAGAGAGTGAGATGCCAGCTCCTTTCATTCAGTCAGTAGCTTCAATCATTTCTGGTATATGAATAACATGATGTTTTTCAATGGCAAAAATCAATGAATATTGTAAATGCACAAACAGTAATTTCTCCGCATTGCAAGTTGCAATTCTGAAATTTTTTGCTTTTTCCTGCTCCTCTTAGCATGATAAAGAAGATTCAAAGAGAGTGAGATGCCAGCTCCTTTCATTCAGTCAGTAGCTTCAATCATTTCTGGACGTTTTTCAATGGCAAAAATCAATGAATATTGTAAATGCACAAACAGTAATTTCTCCGCATTGCAAGGTGCAATTCTGAAATTTTTTGCTTTTTCCTGCTCCTCTTAGCATGATAAAGAAGATTCAAAGAGAGTGAGATGCCAGCTCCTTTCATTCAGTCAGTAGCTTCAATCATTTCTGGACGTTTTTCAATGGCAAAAATCAATGAATATTGTAAATGCACAAACAGTAATTTCTCCGCATTGCAAGGTGCAATTCTGAAATTTTTTGCTTTTTCCTGCTCCTCTTAGCATGATAAAGAAGATTCAAAGAGAGTGAGATGCCAGCTCCTTTCATTCAGTCAGTAGCTTCAAACATTTCTGGTATATGAATAACATGATGTTTTTCAATGGCAAAAATCAATGAATATTGTAAAAGCACAAACAGTAATTTCTCCGCATTGCAAGGTGCAATTCTGAAATTTTTTGCTTTTTCCTGCTCCTCTTAGCATGATAAAGAAGATTCAAAGAGAGTGAGATGCCAGCTCCTTTCATTCAGTCAGTAGCTTCAATCATTTCTGGACGTTTTTCAATGGCAAAAATCAATGAATATTGTAAATGCACAAACAGTAATTTCTCCGCATTGCAAGGTGCAATTCTGAAATTTTTTGCTTTTTCCTGCTCCTCTTAGCATGATAAAGAAGATTCAAAGAGAGTGAGATGCCAGCTCCTTTCATTCAGTCAGTAGCTTCAATCATTTCTGGTATATGAATAACATGATGTTTTTCAATGGCAAAAATCAATGAATATTGTAAATGCACAAAGAGTAATTTCTCCACATTGCAAGGTGCAATTCTGAAATTTTTTGCTTTTTCCTGCTCCTCTTAGCATGATAAAGAAGATTCAAAGAGAGTGAGATGCCAGCTCCTTTCATTCAGTCAGTAGCTTCAATCATTTCTGGACGTTTTTCAATGGCAAAAATCAATGAATATTGTAAATGCACAAACAGTAATTTCTCCGCATTGCAAGGTGCAATTCTGAAATTTTTTGCTTTTTCCTGCTCCTCTTAGCATGATAAAGAAGATTCAAAGAGAGTGAGATGCCAGCTCCTTTCATTCAGTCAGTAGCTTCAAACATTTCTGGTATATGAATAACATGATGTTTTTCAATGGCAAAAATCAATGAATATTGTAAATGCACAAACAGTAATTTCTCCGCATTGCAAGGTGCAATTCTGAAATTTTTTGCTTTTTCCTGCTCCTCTTAGCATGATAAAGAAGATTCAAAGAGAGTGAGATGCCAGCTCCTTTCATTCAGTCAGTAGCTTCAATCATTTCTGGACGTTTTTCAATGGCAAAAATCAATGAATATTGTAAATGCACAAACAGTAATTTCTCCGCATTGCAAGGTGCAATTCTGAAATTTTTTGCTTTTTCCTGCTCCTCTTAGCATGATAAAGAAGATTCAAAGAGAGTGAGATGCCAGCTCCTTTCATTCAGTCAGTAGCTTCAATCATTTCTGGACGTTTTTCAATGGCAAAAATCAATGAATATTGTAAATGCACAAACAGTAATTTCTCCGCATTGCAAGGTGCAATTCTGAAATTTTTTGCTTTTTCCTGCTCCTCTTAGCATGATAAAGAAGATTCAAAGAGAGTGAGATGCCAGCTCCTTTCATTCAGTCAGTAGCTTCAATCATTTCTGGTATATGAATAACATGATGTTTTTCAATAGCAAAAATCAATGAATATTGTAAATGCACAAACAGTAATTTCTCCGCATTGCAAGGTGCAATTCTGAAATTTTTTGCTTTTTCCTGCTCCTCTTAGCATGATAAAGAAGATTCAAAGAGAGTGAGATGCCAGCTCCTTTCATTCAGTCAGCAGCTTCAATCATTTCTGGACATTTTTCAATGGCAAAAATCAATGAATATTGTAAATGCACAAACAGTAATTTCTCCGCATTGCAAGGTGCAATTCTGAATTTTTTTGCTTTTTCCTGCTCCTCTTAGCATGATAAAGAAGATTCAAAGAGAGTGAGATGCCAGCTCCTTTCATTCAGTCAGTAGCTTCAAACATTTCTGGTATATGAATAACATGATGTTTTTCAATGGCAAAAATCAATGAATATTGTAAAAGCACAAACAGTAATTTCTCCGCATTGCAAGGTGCAATTCTGAAATTTTTTGCTTTTTCCTGCTCCTCTTAGTATGATAAAGAAGATTCAAAGAGAGTGAGATGCCAGCTCCTTTCATTCAGTCAGTAGCTTCAATCATTTCTGGACGTTTTTCAATGGCAAAAATCAATGAATATTGTAAATGCACAAACAGTAATTTCTCCGCATTGCAAGGTGCAATTCTGAAATTTTTTGCTTTTTCCTGCTCCTCTTAGCATGATAAAGAAGATTCAAAGAGAGTGAGATGCCAGCTCCTTTCATTCAGTCAGTAGCTTCAATCATTTCTGGTATATGAATAACATGATGTTTTTCAATGGCAAAAATCAATGAATATTGTAAATGCACAAACAGTAATTTCTCCGCATTGCAAGTTGCAATTCTGAAATTTTTTGCTTTTTCCTGCTCCTCTTAGCATGATAAAGAAGATTCAAAGAGAGTGAGATGCCAGCTCCTTTCATTCAGTCAGTAGCTTCAATTATTTCTGGACGTTTTTCAATGGCAAAAATCAATGAATATTGTAAATGCACAAACAGTAATTTCTCCGCATTGCAAGGTGCAATTCTGAAATTTTTTGCTTTTTCCTGCTCCTCTTAGCATGATAAAGAAGATTCAAAGAGAGTGAGATGCCAGCTCCTTTCATTCAGTCAGTAGCTTCAATCATTTCTGGACGTTTTTCAATGGCAAAAATCAATGAATATTGTAAATGCACAAACAGTAATTTCTCCGCATTGCAAGGTGCAATTCTGAAATTTTTTGCTTTTTCCTGCTCCTCTTAGCATGATAAAGAAGATTCAAAGAGAGTGAGATGCCAGCTCCTTTCATTCAGTCAGTAGCTTCAATCATTTCTGGTATATGAATAACATGATGTTTTTCAATGGCAAAAATCAATGAATATTGTAAATGCACAAACAGTAATTTCTCCGCATTGCAAGTTGCAATTCTGAAATTTTTTGCTTTTTCCTGCTCCTCTTAGCATGATAAAGAAGATTCAAAGAGAGTGAGATGCCAGCTCCTTTCATTCAGTCAGTAGCTTCAATCATTTCTGGACGTTTTTCAATGGCAAAAATCAATGAATATTGTAAATGCACAAACAGTAATTTCTCCGCATTGCAAGGTGCAATTCTGAAATTTTTTGCTTTTTCCTGCTCCTCTTAGCATGATAAAGAAGATTCAAAGAGAGTGAGATGCCAGCTCCTTTCATTCAGTCAGTAGCTTCAATCATTTCTGGACGTTTTTCAATGGCAAAAATCAATGAATATTGTAAATGCACAAACAGTAATTTCTCCGCATTGCAAGGTGCAATTCTGAAATTTTTTGCTTTTTCCTGCTCCTCTTAGCATGATAAAGAAGATTCAAAGAGAGTGAGATGCCAGCTCCTTTCATTCAGTCAGTAGCTTCAAACATTTCTGGTATATGAATAACATGATGTTTTTCAATGGCAAAAATCAATGAATATTGTAAAAGCACAAACAGTAATTTCTCCGCATTGCAAGGTGCAATTCTGAAATTTTTTGCTTTTTCCTGCTCCTCTTAGCATGATAAAGAAGATTCAAAGAGAGTGAGATGCCAGCTCCTTTCATTCAGTCAGTAGCTTCAATCATTTCTGGACGTTTTTCAATGGCAAAAATCAATGAATATTGTAAATGCACAAACAGTAATTTCTCCGCATTGCAAGGTGCAATTCTGAAATTTTTTGCTTTTTCCTGCTCCTCTTAGCATGATAAAGAAGATTCAAAGAGAGTGAGATGCCAGCTCCTTTCATTCAGTCAGTAGCTTCAATCATTTCTGGTATATGAATAACATGATGTTTTTCAATGGCAAAAATCAATGAATATTGTAAATGCACAAACAGTAATTTCTCCACATTGCAAGGTGCAATTCTGAAATTTTTTGCTTTTTCCTGCTCCTCTTAGCATGATAAAGAAGATTCAAAGAGAGTGAGATGCCAGCTCCTTTCATTCAGTCAGTAGCTTCAATCATTTCTGGACGTTTTTCAATGGCAAAAATCAATGAATATTGTAAATGCACAAACAGTAATTTCTCCGCATTGCAAGGTGCAATTCTGAAATTTTTTGCTTTTTCCTGCTCCTCTTAGCATGATAAAGAAGATTCAAAGAGAGTGAGATGCCAGCTCCTTTCATTCAGTCAGTAGCTTCAAACATTTCTGGTATATGAATAACATGATGTTTTTCAATGGCAAAAATCAATGAATATTGTAAATGCACAAACAGTAATTTCTCCGCATTGCAAGGTGCAATTCTGAAATTTTTTGCTTTTTCCTGCTCCTCTTAGCATGATAAAGAAGATTCAAAGAGAGTGAGATGCCAGCTCCTTTCATTCAGTCAGTAGCTTCAATCATTTCTGGACGTTTTTCAATGGCAAAAATCAATGAATATTGTAAATGCACAAACAGTAATTTCTCCGCATTGCAAGGTGCAATTCTGAAATTTTTTGCTTTTTCCTGCTCCTCTTAGCATGATAAAGAAGATTCAAAGAGAGTGAGATGCCAGCTCCTTTCATTCAGTCAGTAGCTTCAATCATTTCTGGACGTTTTTCAATGGCAAAAATCAATGAATATAGTAAATGCACAAACAGTAATTTCTCCGCATTGCAAGGTGCAATTCTGAAATTTTTTGCTTTTTCCTGCTCCTCTTAGCATGATAAAGAAGATTCAAAGAGAGTGAGATGCCAGCTCCTTTCATTCAGTCAGTAGCTTCAATCATTTCTGGTATATGAATAACATGATGTTTTTCAATAGCAAAAATCAATGAATATTGTAAATGCACAAACAGTAATTTCTCCGCATTGCAAGGTGCAATTCTGAAATTTTTTGTTTTTTCCTGCTCCTCTTAGCATGATAAAGAAGATTCAAAGAGAGTGAGATGCCAGCTCCTTTCATTCAGTCAGCAGCTTCAATCATTTCTGGACATTTTTCAATGGCAAAAATCAATGAATATTGTAAATGCACAAACAGTAATTTCTCCGCATTGCAAGGTGCAATTCTGAAATTTTTTGCTTTTTCCTGCTCCTCTTAGCATGATAAAGAAGATTCAAAGAGAGTGAGATGCCAGCTCCTTTCATTCAGTCAGTAGCTTCAAACATTTCTGGTATATGAATAACATGATGTTTTTCAATGGCAAAAATCAATGAATATTGTAAAAGCACAAACAGTAATTTCTCCGCATTGCAAGGTGCAATTCTGAAATTTTTTGCTTTTTCCTGCTCCTCTTAGCATGATAAAGAAGATTCAAAGAGAGTGAGATGCCAGCTCCTTTCATTCAGTCAGTAGCTTCAATCATTTCTGGACGTTTTTCAATGGCAAAAATCAATGAATATTGTAAATGCACAAACAGTAATTTCTCCGCATTGCAAGGTGCAATTCTGAAATTTTTTGCTTTTTCCTGCTCCTCTTAGCATGATAAAGAAGATTCAAAGAGAGTGAGATGCCAGCTCCTTTCATTCAGTCAGTAGCTTCAATCATTTCTGGTATATGAATAACATGATGTTTTTCAATGGCAAAAATCAATGAATATTGTAAATGCACAAACAGTAATTTCTCCGCATTGCAAGTTGCAATTCTGAAATTTTTTGCTTTTTCCTGCTCCTCTTAGCATGATAAAGAAGATTCAAAGAGAGTGAGATGCCAGCTCCTTTCATTCAGTCAGTAGCTTCAATTATTTCTGGACGTTTTTCAATGGCAAAAATCAATGAATATTGTAAATGCACAAACAGTAATTTCTCCGCATTGCAAGGTGCAATTCTGAAATTTTTTGCTTTTTCCTGCTCCTCTTAGCATGATAAAGAAGATTCAAAGAGAGTGAGATGCCAGCTCCTTTCATTCAGTCAGTTGCTTCAATCATTTCTGGACGTTTTTCAATGGCAAAAATCAATGAATATTGTAAATGCACAAACAGTAATTTCTCCGCATTGCAAGGTGCAATTCTGAAATTTTTTGCTTTTTCCTGCTCCTCTTAGCATGATAAAGAAGATTCAAAGAGAGTGAGAAGCCAGCTCCTTTCATTCAGTCAGTAGCTTCAATCATTTCTGGACGTTTTTCAATGGCAAAAATCAATGAATATTGTAAATGCACAAACAGTAATTTCTCCGCATTGCAAGGTGCAATTCTGAAATTTTTTGCTTTTTCCTGCTCCTCTTTGCATGATAAAGAAGATTCAAAGAGAGTGAGATGCCAGCTCCTTTCATTCAGTCAGTAGCTTCAATCATTTCTGGTATATGAATAACATGATGTTTTTCAATGGCAAAAATCAATGAATATTGTAAATGCACAAACAGTAATTTCTCCGCATTGCAAGGTGCAATTCTGAAATTTTTGGCTTTTTCCTGCTCCTCTTAGCATGATAAAGAAGATTCAAAGAGAGTGAGATGCCAGCTCCTTTCATTCAGTCAGTAGCTTCAATCATTTCTGGACGTTTTTCAATGGCAAAAATCAATGAATATTGTAAATGCACAAACAGTAATTTCTCCGCATTGCAAGGTGCAATTCTGAAATTTTTTGCTTTTTCCTGCTCCTCTTAGCATGATAAAGAAGATTCAAAGAGAGTGAGATGCCAGCTCCTTTCATTCAGTCAGTAGCTTCAATCATTTCTGGTATATGAATAACATGATGTTTTTCAATGGCAAAAATCAATGAATATTGTAAATGCACAAACAGTAATTTCTCCGCATTGCAAGTTGCAATTCTGAAATTTTTTGCTTTTTCCTGCTCCTCTTAGCATGATAAAGAAGATTCAAAGAGAGTGAGATGCCAGCTCCTTTCATTCAGTCAGTAGCTTCAATCATTTCTGGACGTTTTTCAATGGCAAAAATCAATGAATATTGTAAATGCACAAACAGTAATTTCTCCGCATTGCAAGGTGCAATTCTGAAATTTTTTGCTTTTTCCTGCTCCTCTTAGCATGATAAAGAAGATTCAAAGAGAGTGAGATGCCAGCTCCTTTCATTCAGTCAGTAGCTTCAATCATTTCTGGACGTTTTTCAATGGCAAAAATCAATGAATATTGTAAATGCACAAACAGTAATTTCTCCGCATTGCAAGGTGCAATTCTGAAATTTTTTGCTTTTTCCTGCTCCTCTTAGCATGATAAAGAAGATTCAAAGAGAGTGAGATGCCAGCTCCTTTCATTCAGTCAGTAGCTTCAAACATTTCTGGTATATGAATAACATGATGTTTTTCAATGGCAAAAATCAATGAATATTGTAAAAGCACAAACAGTAATTTCTCCGCATTGCAAGGTGCAATTCTGAAATTTTTTGCTTTTTCCTGCTCCTCTTAGCATGATAAAGAAGATTCAAAGAGAGTGAGATGCCAGCTCCTTTCATTCAGTCAGTAGCTTCAATCATTTCTGGACGTTTTTCAATGGCAAAAATCAATGAATATTGTAAATGCACAAACAGTAATTTCTCCGCATTGCAAGGTGCAATTCTGAAATTTTTTGCTTTTTCCTGCTCCTCTTAGCATGATAAAGAAGATTCAAAGAGAGTGAGATGCCAGCTCCTTTCATTCAGTCAGTAGCTTCAATCATTTCTGGACGTTTTTCAATGGCAAAAATCAATGAATATTGTAAATGCACAAACAGTAATTTCTCCGCATTGCAAGGTGCAATTCTGAAATTTTTTGCTTTTTCCTGCTCCTCTTAGCATGATAAAGAAGATTCAAAGAGAGTGAGATGCCAGCTCCTTTCATTCAGTCAGTAGCTTCAATCATTTCTGGACGTTTTTCAATGGCAAAAATCAATGAATATTGTAAATGCACAAACAGTAATTTCTCCGCATTGCAAGGTGCAATTCTGAAATTTTTTGCTTTTTCCTGCTCCTCTTAGCATGATAAAGAAGATTCAAAGAGAGTGAGATGCCAGCTCCTTTCATTCAGTCAGTAGCTTCAATCATTTCTGGTATATGAATAACATGATGTTTTTCAATGGCAAAAATCAATGAATATTGTAAATGCACAAACAGTAATTTCTCCGCATTGCAAGGTGCAATTCTGAAATTTTTTGCTTTTTCCTGCTCCTCTTAGCATGATAAAGAAGATTCAAAGAGAGTGAGATGCCAGCTCCTTTCATTCAGTCAGCAGCTTCAATCATTTCTGGACATTTTTCAATGGCAAAAATCAATGAATATTGTAAATGCACAAACAGTAATTTCTCCGCATTGCAAGGTGCAATTCTGAAATGTTTTGCTTTTTCCTGCTCCTCTTAGCATGATAAAGAAGATTCAAAGAGAGTGAGATGCCAGCTCCTTTCATTCAGTCAGTAGCTTCAAACATTTCTGGTATATGAATAACATGATGTGTTTCAATGGCAAAAATCAATGAATATTGTAAAAGCACAAACAGTAATTTCTCCGCATTGCAAGGTGCAATTCTGAAATTTTTTGCTTTTTCCTGCTCCTCTTAGCATGATAAAGAAGATTCAAAGAGAGTGAGATGCCAGCTCCTTTCATTCAGTCAGTAGCTTCAATCATTTCTGGACGTTTTTCAATGGCAAAAATCAATGAATATTGTAAATGCACAAACAGTAATTTCTCCGCATTGCAAGGTGCCATTCTGAAATTTTTTGCTTTTTCCTGCTCCTCTTAGCATGATAAAGAAGATTCAAAGAGAGTGAGATTCCAGCTCCTTTCATTCAGTCAGTAGCTTCAATCATTTCTGGTATATGAATAACATGATGTTTTTCAATGGCAAAAATCAATGAATATTGTAAATGCACAAACAGTAATTTCTCCGCATTGCAAGTTGCAATTCTGAAATTTTTTGCTTTTTCCTGCTCCTCTTAGCATGATAAAGAAGATTCAAAGAGAGTGAGATGCCAGCTCCTTTCATTCAGTCAGTAGCTTCAATTATTTCTGGACGTTTTTCAATGGCAAAAATCAATGAATATTGTAAATGCACAAACAGTAATTTCTCCGCATTGCAAGGTGCAATTCTGAAATTTTTTGCTTTTTCCTGCTCCTCTTAGCATGATAAAGAAGATTCAAAGAGAGTGAGATGCCAGCTCCTTTCATTCAGTCAGTTGCTTCAATCATTTCTGGACGTTTTTCAATGGCAAAAATCAGTGAATATTGTAAATGCACAAACAGTAATTTCTCCGCATTGCAAGGTGCAATTCTGAAATTTTTTGCTTTTTCCTGCTCCTCTTAGCATGATAAAGAAGATTCAAAGAGAGTGAGATGCCAGCTCCTTTCATTCAGTCAGTAGCTTCAATCATTTCTGGACGTTTTTCAATGGCAAAAATCAATGAATATTGTAAATGCACAAACAGTAATTTCTCCGCATTGCAAGGTGCAATTCTGAAATTTTTTGCTTTTTCCTGCTCCTCTTTGCATGATAAAGAAGATTCAAAGAGAGTGAGATGCCAGCTCCTTTCATTCAGTCAGTAGCTTCAATCATTTCTGGTATATGAATAACATGATGTTTTACAATGGCAAAAATCAATGAATATTGTAAATGCACAAACAGTAATTTCTCCGCATTGCAAGGTGCAATTCTGAAATTTTTGGCTTTTTCCTGCTCCTCTTAGCATGATAAAGAAGATTCAAAGAGAGTGAGATGCCAGCTCCTTTCATTCAGTCAGTAGCTTCAATCATTTCTGGATGTTTTTCAATGGCAAAAATCAATGAATATTGTAAATGCACAAACAGTAATTTCTCCGCATTGCAAGGTGCAATTCTGAAATTTCTTGCATTTTCCTGCTCCTCTTAGCATGATAAAGAAGATTCAAAGAGAGTGAGATGCCAGCTCCTTTCATTCAGTCAGCAGCTTCAATCATTTCTGGACATTTTTCAATGGCAAAAATCAATGAATATTGTAAATGCACAAACAGTAATTTCTCCGCATTGCAAGGTGCAATTCTGAAATGTTTTGCTTTTTCCTGCTCCTCTTAGCATGATAAAGAAGATTCAAAGAGAGTGAGATGCCAGCTCCTTTCATTCAGTCAGTAGCTTCAAACATTTCTGGTATATGAATAACATGATGTGTTTCAATGGCAAAAATCAATGAATATTGTAAAAGCACAAACAGTAATTTCTCCGCATTGCAAGGTGCAATTCTGAAATTTTTTGCTTTTTCCTGCTCCTCTTAGCATGATAAAGAAGATTCAAAGAGAGTGAGATGCCAGCTCCTTTCATTCAGTCAGTAGCTTCAATCATTTCTGGACGTTTTTCAATGGCAAAAATCAATGAATATTGTAAATGCACAAACAGTAATTTCTCCGCATTGCAAGGTGCCATTCTGAAATTTTTTGCTTTTTCCTGCTCCTCTTAGCATGATAAAGAAGATTCAAAGAGAGTGAGATTCCAGCTCCTTTCATTCAGTCAGTAGCTTCAATCATTTCTGGTATATGAATAACATGATGTTTTTCAATGGCAAAAATCAATGAATATTGTAAATGCACAAACAGTAATTTCTCCGCATTGCAAGTTGCAATTCTGAAATTTTTTGCTTTTTCCTGCTCCTCTTAGCATGATAAAGAAGATTCAAAGAGAGTGAGATGCCAGCTCCTTTCATTCAGTCAGTAGCTTCAATTATTTCTGGACGTTTTTCAATGGCAAAAATCAATGAATATTGTAAATGCACAAACAGTAATTTCTCCGCATTGCAAGGTGCAATTCTGAAATTTTTTGCTTTTTCCTGCTCCTCTTAGCATGATAAAGAAGATTCAAAGAGAGTGAGATGCCAGCTCCTTTCATTCAGTCAGTTGCTTCAATCATTTCTGGACGTTTTTCAATGGCAAAAATCAGTGAATATTGTAAATGCACAAACAGTAATTTCTCCGCATTGCAAGGTGCAATTCTGAAATTTTTTGCTTTTTCCTGCTCCTCTTAGCATGATAAAGAAGATTCAAAGAGAGTGAGATGCCAGCTCCTTTCATTCAGTCAGTAGCTTCAATCATTTCTGGACGTTTTTCAATGGCAAAAATCAATGAATATTGTAAATGCACAAACAGTAATTTCTCCGCATTGCAAGGTGCAATTCTGAAATTTTTTGCTTTTTCCTGCTCCTCTTTGCATGATAAAGAAGATTCAAAGAGAGTGAGATGCCAGCTCCTTTCATTCAGTCAGTAGCTTCAATCATTTCTGGTATATGAATAACATGATGTTTTACAATGGCAAAAATCAATGAATATTGTAAATGCACAAACAGTAATTTCTCCGCATTGCAAGGTGCAATTCTGAAATTTTTGGCTTTTTCCTGCTCCTCTTAGCATGATAAAGAAGATTCAAAGAGAGTGAGATGCCAGCTCCTTTCATTCAGTCAGTAGCTTCAATCATTTCTGGATGTTTTTCAATGGCAAAAATCAATGAATATTGTAAATGCACAAACAGTAATTTCTCCGCATTGCAAGGTGCAATTCTGAAATTTCTTGCATTTTCCTGCTCCTCTTAGCATGATAAAGAAGATTCAAAGAGAGTGAGATGCCAGCTCCTTTCATTCAGTCAGTAGCTTCAATCATTTCTGGACGTTTTTCAATGGCAAAAATCAATGAATATTGTAAAAGCACAAACAGTAATTTCTCCGCATTGCAAGGTGCAATTCTGAAATTTTTTGCTTTTTCCTGCTCCTCTTAGCATGATAAAGAAGATTCAAAGAGAGTGCGATGCCAGCTCCTTTCATTCAGTCAGTAGCTTCAAACATTTCTGGTATATGAATAACATGATGTTTTTCAATGGCAAAAATCAATGAATATTGTAAATGCACAAACAGTAATTTCTCCGCATTGCAAGGTGCAATTCTGAAATTTTTTGCTTTTTCCTGCTCCTCTTAGCATGATAAAGAAGATTCAAAGAGAGTGAGATGCCACCTCCTTTCATTCAGTCAGTAGCTTCAATCATTTCTGGTATATGAATAACATGATGTTTTTCAATGGCAAAAATCAATGAATATTGTAAATGCACAAACAGTAATTTCTCCGCATTGCAAGTTGCAATTCTGAAATTTTTTGCTTTTTCCTGCTCCTCTTAGCATGATAAAGAAGATTCAAAGAGAGTGAGATGCCAGCTCCTTTCATTCAGTCAGTAGCTTCAATCATTTCTGGACGTTTTTCAATGGCAAAAATCAATGAATATTGTAAATGCACAAACAGTAATTTCTCCGCATTGCAAGGTGCAATTCTGAAATTTTTTGCTTTTTCCTGCTCCTCTTAGCATGATAAAGAAGATTCAAAGAGAGTGAGATGCCAGCTCCTTTCATTCAGTCAGTAGCTTCAATCATTTCTGGACGTTTTTCAATGGCAAAAATCAATGAATATTGTAAATGCACAAACAGTAATTTCTCCGCATTGCAAGGTGCAATTCTGAAATTTTTTGCTTTTTCCTGCTCCTCTTAGCATGATAAAGAAGATTCAAAGAGAGTGAGATGCCAGCTCCTTTCATTCAGTCAGTAGCTTCAAACATTTCTGGTATATGAATAACATGATGTTTTTCAATGGCAAAAATCAATGAATATTGTAAAAGCACAAACAGTAATTTCTCCGCATTGCAAGGTGCAATTCTGAAATTTTTTGCTTTTTCCTGCTCCTCTTAGCATGATAAAGAAGATTCAAAGAGAGTGAGATGCCAGCTCCTTTCATTCAGTCAGTAGCTTCAATCATTTCTGGACGTTTTTCAATGGCAAAAATCAATGAATATTGTAAATGCACAAACAGTAATTTCTCCGCATTGCAAGGTGCAATTCTGAAATTTTTTGCTTTTTCCTGCTCCTCTTAGCATGATAAAGAAGATTCAAAGAGAGTGAGATGCCAGCTCCTTTCATTCAGTCAGTAGCTTCAATCATTTCTGGTATATGAATAACATGATGTTTTTCAATGGCAAAAATCAATGAATATTGTAAATGCACAAACAGTAATTTCTCCACATTGCAAGGTGCAATTCTGAAATTTTTTGCTTTTTCCTGCTCCTCTTAGCATGATAAAGAAGATTCAAAGAGAGTGAGATGCCAGCTCCTTTCATTCAGTCAGTAGCTTCAATCATTTCTGGACGTTTTTCAATGGCAAAAATCAATGAATATTGTAAATGCACAAACAGTAATTTCTCCGCATTGCAAGGTGCAATTCTGAAATTTTTTGCTTTTTCCTGCTCCTCTTAGCATGATAAAGAAGAATCAAAGAGAGCGAGATGCCAGCTCCTTTCATTCAGTCAGTAGCTTCAATCATTTCTGGTATATGAATAACATGATGTTTTTCAATGGCAAAAATCAATGAATATTGTAAATGCACAAACAGTAATTTCTCCGCATTGCAAGGTGCAATTCTGAAATTTTTTGCTTTTTCCTGCTCCTCTTAGCATGATAAAGAAGATTCAAAGAGAGTGAGATGCCAGCTCCTTTCATTCAGTCAGTAGCTTCAATCATTTCTGGACGTTTTTCAATGGCAAAAATCAATGAATATTGTAAATGCACAAACAGTAATTTCTCCGCATTGCAAGGTGCAATTCTGAAATTTTTTGCTTTTTCCTGCTCCTCTTTGCATGATAAAGAAGATTCAAAGAGAGTGAGATGCCAGCTCCTTTCATTCAGTCAGTAGCTTCAATCATTTCTGGTATATGAATAACATGATGTTTTTCAATGGCAAAAATCAATGAATATTGTAAATGCACAAACAGTAATTTCTCCGCATTGCAAGGTGCAATTCTGAAATTTTTGGCTTTTTCCTGCTCCTCTTAGCATGATAAAGAAGATTCAGAGAGTGAGATGCCAGCTCCTTTCATTCAGTCAGTAGCTTCAATCATTTCTGGATGTTTTTCAATGGCAAAAATCAATGAATATTGTAAATGCACAAACAGTAATTTCTCCGCATTGCAAGGTGCAATTCTGAAATTTCTTGCATTTTCCTGCTCCTCTTAGCATGATAAAGAAGATTCAAAGAGAGTGAGATGCCAGCTCCTTTCATTCAGTCAGTAGCTTCAATCATTTCTGGACGTTTTTCAATGGCAAAAATCAATGAATATTGTAAAAGCACAAACAGTAATTTCTCCGCATTGCAAGGTGCAATTCTGAAATTTTTTGCTTTTTCCTGCTCCTCTTAGCATGATAAAGAAGATTCAAAGAGAGTGCGATGCCAGCTCCTTTCATTCAGTCAGTAGCTTCAAACATTTCTGGTATATGAATAACATGATGTTTTTCAATGGCAAAAATCAATGAATATTGTAAATGCACAAACAGTAATTTCTCCGCATTGCAAGGTGCAATTCTGAAATTTTTTGCTTTTTCCTGCTCCTCTTAGCATGATAAAGAAGATTCAAAGAGAGTGAGATGCCAGCTCCTTTCATTCAGTCAGTAGCTTCAATCATTTCTGGTATATGAATAACATGATGTTTTTCAATGGCAAAAATCAATGAATATTGTAAATGCACAAACAGTAATTTCTCCGCATTGCAAGTTGCAATTCTGAAATTTTTTGCTTTTTCCTGCTCCTCTTAGCATGATAAAGAAGATTCAAAGAGAGTGAGATGCCAGCTCCTTTCATTCAGTCAGTAGCTTCAATCATTTCTGGACGTTTTTCAATGGCAAAAATCAATGAATATTGTAAATGCACAAACAGTAATTTCTCCGCATTGCAAGGTGCAATTCTGAAATTTTTTGCTTTTTCCTGCTCCTCTTAGCATGATAAAGAAGATTCAAAGAGAGTGAGATGCCAGCTCCTTTCATTCAGTCAGTAGCTTCAATCATTTCTGGACGTTTTTCAATGGCAAAAATCAATGAATATTGTAAATGCACAAACAGTAATTTCTCCGCATTGCAAGGTGCAATTCTGAAATTTTTTGCTTTTTCCTGCTCCTCTTAGCATGATAAAGAAGATTCAAAGAGAGTGAGATGCCAGCTCCTTTCATTCAGTCAGTAGCTTCAAACATTTCTGGTATATGAATAACATGATGTTTTTCAATGGCAAAAATCAATGAATATTGTAAAAACACAAACAGTAATTTCTCCGCATTGCAAGGTGCAATTCTGAAATTTTTTGCTTTTTCCTGCTCCTCTTAGCATGATAAAGAAGATTCAAAGAGAGTGAGATGCCAGCTCCTTTCATTCAGTCAGTAGCTTCAATCATTTCTGGACGTTTTTCAATGGCAAAAATCAATGAATATTGTAAATGCACAAACAGTAATTTCTCCGCATTGCAAGGTGCAATTCTGAAATTTTTTGCTTTTTCCTGCTCCTCTTAGCATGATAAAGAAGATTCAAAGAGAGTGAGATGCCAGCTCCTTTCATTCAGTCAGTAGCTTCAATCATTTCTGGTATATGAATAACATGATGTTTTTCAATGGCAAAAATCAATGAATATTGTAAATGCACAAACAGTAATTTCTCCACATTGCAAGGTGCAATTCTGAAATTTTTTGCTTTTTCCTGCTCCTCTTAGCATGATAAAGAAGATTCAAAGAGAGTGAGATGCCAGCTCCTTTCATTCAGTCAGTAGCTTCAATCATTTCTGGACGTTTTTCAATGGCAAAAATCAATGAATATTGTAAATGCACAAACAGTAATTTCTCCGCATTGCAAGGTGCAATTCTGAAATTTTTTGCTTTTTCCTGCTCCTCTTAGCATGATAAAGAAGATTCAAAGAGAGCGAGATGCCAGCTCCTTTCATTCAGTCAGTAGCTTCAATCATTTCTGGTATATGAATAACATGATGTTTTTCAATGGCAAAAATCAATGAATATTGTAAATGCACAAACAGTAATTTCTCCGCATTGCAAGGTGCAATTCTGAAATTTTTTGCTTTTTCCTGCTCCTCTTAGCATGATAAAGAAGATTCAAAGAGAGTGAGATGCCAGCTCCTTTCATTCAGTCAGTAGCTTCAATCATTTCTGGACGTTTTTCAATGGCAAAAATCAATGAATATTGTAAATGCACAAACAGTAATTTCTCCGCATTGCAAGGTGCAATTCTGAAATTTTTTGCTTTTTCCTGCTCCTCTTAGCATGATAAAGAAGATTCAAAGAGAGTGAGATGCCAGCTCCTTTCATTCAGTCAGTAGCTTCAAACATTTCTGGTATATGAATAACATGATGTTTTTCAATGGCAAAAATCAATGAATATTGTAAATGCACAAACAGTAATTTCTCCGCATTGCAAGGTGCAATTCTGAAATTTTTTGCTTTTTCCTGCTCCTCTTAGCATGATAAAGAAGATTCAAAGAGAGTGAGATGCCAGCTCCTTTCATTCAGTCAGTAGCTTCAATCATTTCTGGACGTTTTTCAATGGCAAAAATCAATGAATATTGTAAATGCACAAACAGTAATTTCTCCGCATTGCAAGGTGCAATTCTGAAATTTTTTGCTTTTTCCTGCTCCTCTTAGCATGATAAAGAAGATTCAAAGAGAGTGAGATGCCAGCTCCTTTCATTCAGTCAGTAGCTTCAATCATTTCTGGACGTTTTTCAATGGCAAAAATCAATGAATATTGTAAATGCACAAACAGTAATTTCTCCGCATTGCAAGGTGCAATTCTGAAATTTTTTGCTTTTTCCTGCTCCTCTTAGCATGATAAAGAAGATTCAAAGAGAGTGAGATGCCAGCTCCTTTCATTCAGTCAGTAGCTTCAATCATTTCTGGTATATGAATAACATGATGTTTTTCAATGGCAAAAATCAATGAATATTGTAAATGCACAAACAGTAATTTCTCCGCATTGCAAGGTGCAATTCTGAAATTTTTTGCTTTTTCCTGCTCCTCTTAGCATGATAAAGAAGATTCAAAGAGAGTGAGATGCCAGCTCCTTTCATTCAGTCAGCAGCTTCAATCATTTCTGGACATTTTTCAATGGCAAAAATCAATGAATATTGTAAATGCACAAACAGTAATTTCTCCGCATTGCAAGGTGCAATTCTGAAATTTTTTGCTTTTTCCTGCTCCTCTTAGCATGATAAAGAAGATTCAAAGAGAGTGAGATGCCAGCTCCTTTCATTCAGTCAGTAGCTTCAAACATTTCTGGTATATGAATAACATGATGTTTTTCAATGGCAAAAATCAATGAATATTGTAAAAGCACAAACAGTAATTTCTCCGCATTGCAAGGTGCAATTCTGAAATTTTTTGCTTTTTCCTGCTCCTCTTAGCATGATAAAGAAGATTCAAAGAGAGTGAGATGCCAGCTCCTTTCATTCAGTCAGTAGCTTCAATCATTTCTGGACGTTTTTCAATGGCAAAAATCAATGAATATTGTAAATGCACAAACAGTAATTTCTCCGCATTGCAAGGTGCAATTCTGAAATTTTTTGCTTTTTCCTGCTCCTCTTAGCATGATAAAGAAGATTCAAAGAGAGTGAGATGCCAGCTCCTTTCATTCAGTCAGTAGCTTCAATCATTTCTGGTATATGAATAACATGATGTTTTTCAATGGCAAAAATCAATGAATATTGTAAATGCACAAACAGTAATTTCTCCGCATTGCAAGTTGCAATTCTGAAATTTTTTGCTTTTTCCTGCTCCTCTTAGCATGATAAAGAAGATTCAAAGAGAGTGAGATGCCAGCTCCTTTCATTCAGTCAGTAGCTTCAATTATTTCTGGACGTTTTTCAATGGCAAAAATCAATGAATATTGTAAATGCACAAACAGTAATTTCTCCGCATTGCAAGGTGCAATTCTGAAATTTTTTGCTTTTTCCTGCTCCTCTTAGCATGATAAAGAAGATTCAAAGAGAGTGAGATGCCAGCTCCTTTCATTCAGTCAGTTGCTTCAATCATTTCTGGACGTTTTTCAATGGCAAAAATCAGTGAATATTGTAAATGCACAAACAGTAATTTCTCCGCATTGCAAGGTGCAATTCTGAAATTTTTTGCTTTTTCCTGCTCCTCTTAGCATGATAAAGAAGATTCAAAGAGAGTGAGATGCCAGCTCCTTTCATTCAGTCAGTAGCTTCAATCATTTCTGGACGTTTTTCAATGGCAAAAATCAATGAATATTGTAAATGCACAAACAGTAATTTCTCCGCATTGCAAGGTGCAATTTTGAAATTTTTTGCTTTTTCCTGCTCCTCTTTGCATGATAAAGAAGATTCAAAGAGAGTGAGATGCCAGCTCCTTTCATTCAGTCAGTAGCTTCAATCATTTCTGGTATATGAATAACATGATGTTTTTCAATGGCAAAAATCAATGAATATTGTAAATGCACAAACAGTAATTTCTCCGCATTGCAAGGTGCAATTCTGAAATTTTTGGCTTTTTCCTGCTCCTCTTAGCATGATAAAGAAGATTCAAAGAGAGTGAGATGCCAGCTCCTTTCATTCAGTCAGTAGCTTCAATCATTTCTGGATGTTTTTCAATGGCAAAAATCAATGAATATTGTAAATGCACAAACAGTAATTTCTCCGCATTGCAAGGTGCAATTCTGAAATTTCTTGCATTTTCCTGCTCCTCTTAGCATGATAAAGAAGATTCAAAGAGAGTGAGATGCCAGCTCCTTTCATTCAGTCAGTAGCTTCAATCATTTCTGGACGTTTTTCAATGGCAAAAATCAATGAATATTGTAAATGCACAAACAGTAATTTCTCCGCATTGCAAGGTGCAATTCTGAAATTTTTTGCTTTTTCCTGCTCCTCTTAGCATGATAAAGAAGATTCAAAGAGAGTGAGATGCCAGCTCCTTTCATTCAGTCAGTAGCTTCAAACATTTCTGGTATATGAATAACATGATGTTTTTCAATGGCAAAAATCAATGAATATTGTAAATGCACAAACAGTAATTTCTCCGCATTGCAAGGTGCAATTCTGAAATTTTTTGCTTTTTCCTGCTCCTCTTAGCATGATAAAGAAGATTCAAAGAGAGTGAGATGCCAGCTCCTTTCATTCAGTCAGTAGCTTCAAACATTTCTGGTATATGAATAACATGATGTTTTTCAATGGCAAAAATCAATGAATATTGTAAAAGCACAAACAGTAATTTCTCCGCATTGCAAGGTGCAATTCTGAAATTTTTTGCTTTTTCCTGCTCCACTTAGCATGATAAAGAAGATTCAAAGAGAGTGAGATGCCAGCTCCTTTCATTCAGTCAGTAGCTTCAATCATTTCTGGACGTTTTTCAATGGCAAAAATCAATGAATATTGTAAATGCACAAACAGTAATTTCTCCGCATTGCAAGGTGCAATTCTGAAATTTTTTGCTTTTTCCTGCTCCTCTTAGCATGATAAAGAAGATTCAAAGAGAGTGAGATGCCAGCTCCTTTCATTCAGTCAGTAGCTTCAATCATTTCTGGTATATGAATAACATGATGTTTTTCAATGGCAAAAATCAATGAATATTGTAAATGCACAAACAGTAATTTCTCCGCATTGCAAGTTGCAATTCTGAAATTTTTTGCTTTTTCCTGCTCCTCTTAGCATGATAAAGAAGATTCAAAGAGAGTGAGATGCCAGCTCCTTTCATTCAGTCAGTAGCTTCAATTATTTCTGGACGTTTTTCAATGGCAAAAATCAATGAATATTGTAAATGCACAAACAGTAATTTCTCCGCATTGCAAGGTGCAATTCTGAAATTTTTTGCTTTTTCCTGCTCCTCTTAGCATGATAAAGAAGATTCAAAGAGAGTGAGATGCCAGCTCCTTTCATTCAGTCAGTTGCTTCAATCATTTCTGGACGTTTTTCAATGGCAAAAATCAGTGAATATTGTAAATGCACAAACAGTAATTTCTCCGCATTGCAAGGTGCAATTCTGAAATTTTTTGCTTTTTCCTGCTCCTCTTAGCATGATAAAGAAGATTCAAAGAGAGTGAGATGCCAGCTCCTTTCATTCAGTCAGTAGCTTCAATCATTTCTGGACGTTTTTCAATGGCAAAAATCAATGAATATTGTAAATGCACAAACAGTAATTTCTCCGCATTGCAAGGTGCAATTTTGAAATTTTTTGCTTTTTCCTGCTCCTCTTTGCATGATAAAGAAGATTCAAAGAGAGTGAGATGCCAGCTCCTTTCATTCAGTCAGTAGCTTCAATCATTTCTGGTATATGAATAACATGATGTTTTTCAATGGCAAAAATCAATGAATATTGTAAATGCACAAACAGTAATTTCTCCGCATTGCAAGGTGCAATTCTGAAATTTTTGGCTTTTTCCTGCTCCTCTTAGCATGATAAAGAAGATTCAAAGAGAGTGAGATGCCAGCTCCTTTCATTCAGTCAGTAGCTTCAATCATTTCTGGATGTTTTTCAATGGCAAAAATCAATGAATATTGTAAATGCACAAACAGTAATTTCTCCGCATTGCAAGGTGCAATTCTGAAATTTCTTGCATTTTCCTGCTCCTCTTAGCATGATAAAGAAGATTCAAAGAGAGTGAGATGCCAGCTCCTTTCATTCAGTCAGTAGCTTCAATCATTTCTGGACGTTTTTCAATGGCAAAAATCAATGAATATTGTAAATGCACAAACAGTAATTTCTCCGCATTGCAAGGTGCAATTCTGAAATTTTTTGCTTTTTCCTGCTCCTCTTAGCATGATAAAGAAGATTCAAAGAGAGTGAGATGCCAGCTCCTTTCATTCAGTCAGTAGCTTCAAACATTTCTGGTATATGAATAACATGATGTTTTTCAATGGCAAAAATCAATGAATATTGTAAATGCACAAACAGTAATTTCTCCGCATTGCAAGGTGCAATTCTGAAATTTTTTGCTTTTTCCTGCTCCTCTTAGCATGATAAAGAAGATTCAAAGAGAGTGAGATGCCAGCTCCTTTCATTCAGTCAGTAGCTTCAATCATTTCTGGACGTTTTTCAATGGCAAAAATCCATGAATATTGTAAATGCACAAACAGTAATTTCTCCGCATTGCAAGGTGCAATTCTGAAATTTTTTGCTTTTTCCTGCTCCTCTTAGCATGATAAAGAAGATTCAAAGAGAGTGAGATGCCAGCTTCTTTCATTCAGTCAGTAGCTTCAAACATTTCTGGGATATGAATAACATGATGTTTTTCAATGGCAAAAATTAATGAATATTGTAAATGCACAAACAGTAATTTCTCCGCATTGCAAGGTGCAATTCTGAAATTTTTTGCTTTTTCCTGCTCCTCTTAGCATGATAAAGAAGATTCAAAGAGAGTGAGATGCCAGCTCCTTTCATTCAGTCAGTAGCTTCAATCATTTCTGGACGTTTTTCAATGGCAAAAATCAATGAATATTGTAAATGCACAAACAGTAATTTCTCCGCATTGCAAGGTGCAATTCTGAAATTTTTTGCTTTTTCCTGCTCCTCTTAGCATGATAAAGAAGATTCAAAGAGAGTGAGATGCCAGCTCCTTTCATTCAGTCAGTAGCTTCAATCATTTCTGGACGTTTTTCAATGGCAAAAATCAATGAATATTGTAAATGCACAAACAGTAATTTCTCCGCATTGCAAGGTGCAATTCTGAAATTTTTTGCTTTTTCCTGCTCCTCTTAGCATGATAAAGAAGATTCAAAGAGAGTGAGATGCCAGCTCCTTTCATTCAGTCAGTTGCTTCAATCATTTCTGGACGTTTTTCAATGGCAAAAATCAGTGAATATTGTAAATGCACAAACAGTAATTTCTCCGCATTGCAAGGTGCAATTCTGAAATTTTTTGCTTTTTCCTGCTCCTCTTAGCATGATAAAGAAGATTCAAAGAGAGTGAGATGCCAGCTCCTTTCATTCAGTCAGTAGCTTCAATCATTTCTGGACGTTTTTCAATGGCAAAAATCAATGAATATTGTAAATGCACAAACAGTAATTTCTCCGCATTGCAAGGTGCAATTCTGAAATTTTTTGCTTTTTCCTGCTCCTCTTTGCATGATAAAGAAGATTCAAAGAGAGTGAGATGCCAGCTCCTTTCATTCAGTCAGTAGCTTCAATCATTTCTGGTATATGAATAACATGATGTTTTTCAATGGCAAAAATCAATGAATATTGTAAATGCACAAACAGTAATTTCTCCGCATTGCAAGGTGCAATTCTGAAATTTTTGGCTTTTTCCTGCTCCTCTTAGCATGATAAAGAAGATTCAAAGAGAGTGAGATGCCAGCTCCTTTCATTCAGTCAGTAGCTTCAATCATTTCTGGATGTTTTTCAATGGCAAAAATCAATGAATATTGTAAATGCACAAACAGTAATTTCTCCGCATTGCAAGGTGCAATTCTGAAATTTTTTGCATTTTCCTGCTCCTCTTAGCATGATAAAGAAGATTCAAAGAGAGTGAGATGCCAGCTCCTTTCATTCAGTCAGTAGCTTCAATCATTTCTGGACGTTTTTCAATGGCAAAAATCAATGAATATTGTAAAAGCACAAACAGTAATTTCTCCGCATTGCAAGGTGCAATTCTGAAATTTTTTGCTTTTTCCTGCTCCTCTTAGCATGATAAAGAAGATTCAAAGAGAGTGCGATGCCAGCTCCTTTCATTCAGTCAGTAGCTTCAAACATTTCTGGTATATGAATAACATGATGTTTTTCAATGGCAAAAATCAATGAATATTGTAAATGCACAAACAGTAATTTCTCCGCATTGCAAGGTGCAATTCTGAAATTTTTTGCTTTTTCCTGCTCCTCTTAGCATGATAAAGAAGATTCAAAGAGAGTGAGATGCCAGCTCCTTTCATTCAGTCAGTAGCTTCAATCATTTCTGGTATATGAATAACATGATGTTTTTCAATGGCAAAAATCAATGAATATTGTAAATGCACAAACAGTAATTTCTCCGCATTGCAAGTTGCAATTCTGAAATTTTTTGCTTTTTCCTGCTCCTCTTAGCATGATAAAGAAGATTCAAAGAGAGTGAGATGCCAGCTCCTTTCATTCAGTCAGTAGCTTCAATCATTTCTGGACGTTTTTCAATGGCAAAAATCAATGAATATTGTAAATGCACAAACAGTAATTTCTCCGCATTGCAAGGTGCAATTCTGAAATTTTTTGCTTTTTCCTGCTCCTCTTAGCATGATAAAGAAGATTCAAAGAGAGTGAGATGCCAGCTCCTTTCATTCAGTCAGTAGCTTCAATCATTTCTGGACGTTTTTCAATGGCAAAAATCAATGAATATTGTAAATGCACAAACAGTAATTTCTCCGCATTGCAAGGTGCAATTCTGAAATTTTTTGCTTTTTCCTGCTCCTCTTAGCATGATAAAGAAGATTCAAAGAGAGTGAGATGCCAGCTCCTTTCATTCAGTCAGTAGCTTCAAACATTTCTGGTATATGAATAACATGATGTTTTTCAATGGCAAAAATCAATGAATATTGTAAAAGCACAAACAGTAATTTCTCCGCATTGCAAGGTGCAATTCTGAAATTTTTTGCTTTTTCCTGCTCCTCTTAGCATGATAAAGAAGATTCAAAGAGAGTGAGATGCCAGCTCCTTTCATTCAGTCAGTAGCTTCAATCATTTCTGGACGTTTTTCAATGGCAAAAATCAATGAATATTGTAAATGCACAAACAGTAATTTCTCCGCATTGCAAGGTGCAATTCTGAAATTTTTTGCTTTTTCCTGCTCCTCTTAGCATGATAAAGAAGATTCAAAGAGAGTGAGATGCCAGCTCCTTTCATTCAGTCAGTAGCTTCAAACATTTCTGGTATATGAATAACATGATGTTTTTCAATGGCAAAAATCAATGAATATTGTAAATGCACAAACAGTAATTTCTCCGCATTGCAAGGTGCAATTCTGAAATTTTTTGCTTTTTCCTGCTCCTCTTAGCATGATAAAGAAGATTCAAAGAGAGTGAGATGCCAGCTCCTTTCATTCAGTCAGTAGCTTCAATCATTTCTGGACGTTTTTCAATGGCAAAAATCAATGAATATTGTAAATGCACAAACAGTAATTTCTCCGCATTGCATGGTGCAATTCTGAAATTTTTTGCTTTTTCCTGCTCCTCTTAGCATGATAAAGAAGATTCAAAGAGAGTGAGATGCCAGCTCCTTTCATTCAGTCAGTAGCTTCAATCATTTCTGGACGTTTTTCAATGGCAAAAATCAATGAATATTGTAAATGCACAAACAGTAATTTCTCCGCATTGCAAGGTGCAATTCTGAAATTTTTTGCTTTTTCCTGCTCCTCTTAGCATGATAAAGAAGATTCAAAGAGAGTGAGATGCCAGCTCCTTTCATTCAGTCAGTAGCTTCAATCATTTCTGGTATATGAATAACATGATGTTTTTCAATGGCAAAAATCAATGAATATTGTAAATGCACAAACAGTAATTTCTCCGCATTGCAAGGTGCAATTCTGAAATTTTTTGCTTTTTCCTGCTCCTCTTAGCATGATAAAGAAGATTCAAAGAGAGTGAGATGCCAGCTCCTTTCATTCAGTCAGCAGCTTCAATCATTTCTGGACATTTTTCAATGGCAAAAATCAATGAATATTGTAAATGCACAAACAGTAATTTCTCCGCATTGCAAGGTGCAATTCTGAAATTTTTTGCTTTTTCCTGCTCCTCTTAGCATGATAAAGAAGATTCAAAGAGAGTGAGATGCCAGCTCCTTTCATTCAGTCAGTAGCTTCAAACATTTCTGGTATATGAATAACATGATGTTTTTCAATGGCAAAAATCAATGAATATTGTAAAAGCACAAACAGTAATTTCTCCGCATTGCAAGGTGCAATTCTGAAATTTTTTGCTTTTTCCTGCTCCTCTTAGCATGATAAAGAAGATTCAAAGAGAGTGAGATGCCAGCTCCTTTCATTCAGTCAGTAGCTTCAATCATTTCTGGACGTTTTTCAATGGCAAAAATCAATGAATATTGTAAATGCACAAACAGTAATTTCTCCGCATTGCAAGGTGCAATTCTGAAATTTTTTGCTTTTTCCTGCTCCTCTTAGCATGATAAAGAAGATTCAAAGAGAGTGAGATGCCAGCTCCTTTCATTCAGTCAGTAGCTTCAATCATTTCTGGTATATGAATAACATGATGTTTTTCAATGGCAAAAATCAATGAATATTGTAAATGCACAAACAGTAATTTCTCCGCATTGCAAGTTGCAATTCTGAAATTTTTTGCTTTTTCCTGCTCCTCTTAGCATGATAAAGAAGATTCAAAGAGAGTGAGATGCCAGCTCCTTTCATTCAGTCAGTAGCTTCAATTATTTCTGGACGTTTTTCAATGGCAAAAATCAATGAATATTGTAAATACACAAACAGTAATTTCTCCGCATTGCAAGGTGCAATTCTGAAATTTTTTGCTTTTTCCTGCTCCTCTTAGCATGATAAAGAAGATTCAAAGAGAGTGAGATGCCAGCTCCTTTCATTCAGTCAGTTGCTTCAATCATTTCTGGACGTTTTTCAATGGCAAAAATCAGTGAATATTGTAAATGCACAAACAGTAATTTCTCCGCATTGCAAGGTGCAATTCTGAAATTTTTTGCTTTTTCCTGCTCCTCTTAGCATGATAAAGAAGATTCAAAGAGAGTGAGATGCCAGCTCCTTTCATTCAGTCAGTAGCTTCAATCATTTCTGGACGTTTTTCAATGGCAAAAATCAATGAATATTGTAAATGCACAAACAGTAATTTCTCCGCATTGCAAGGTGCAATTTTGAAATTTTTTGCTTTTTCCTGCTCCTCTTTGCATGATAAAGAAGATTCAAAGAGAGTGAGATGCCAGCTCCTTTCATTCAGTCAGTAGCTTCAATCATTTCTGGTATATGAATAACATGATGTTTTTCAATGGCAAAAATCAATGAATATTGTAAATGCACAAACAGTAATTTCTCCGCATTGCAAGGTGCAATTCTGAAATTTTTTGCTTTTTCCTGCTCCTCTTAGCATGATAAAGAAGATTCAAAGAGAGTGAGATGCCAGCTCCTTTCATTCAGTCAGTAGCTTCAATCATTTCTGGACGTTTTTCAATGGCAAAAATCAATGAATATTGTAAATGCACAAACAGTAATTTCTCCGCATTGCAAGGTGCAATTCTGAAATTTTTTGCTTTTTCCTGCTCCTCTTAGCATGATAAAGAAGATTCAAAGAGAGTGAGATGCCAGCTCCTTTCATTCAGTCAGTAGCTTCAATCATTTCTGGTATATGAATAACATGATGTTTTTCAATGGCAAAAATCAATGAATATTGTAAATGCACAAACACTAATTTCTCCGCATTGCAAGGTGCAATTCTGAAATTTTTTGCTTTTTCCTGCTCCTCTTAGCATGATAAAGAAGATTCAAAGAGAGTGAGATGCCAGCTCCTTTCATTCAGTCAGTAGCTTCAATCATTTCTGGACGTTTTTCAATGGCAAAAATCAATGAATATTGTAAATGCACAAACAGTAATTTCTCCGCATTGCAAGGTGCAATTTTGAAATTTTTTGCTTTTTCCTGCTCCTCTTTGCATGATAAAGAAGATTCAAAGAGAGT
Organism: Phyllobates terribilis; assembly: GCF_046119375.1. NCBI lineage: Eukaryota > Metazoa > Chordata > Amphibia > Anura > Dendrobatidae > Phyllobates > Phyllobates terribilis. The sequence goes on from NW_027366438.1 coordinate 46,477, forward strand.
GAGATGCCAGCTCCTTTCATTCAGTCAGTAGCTTCAATCATTTCTGGTATATGAATAACATGATGTTTTTCAATGGCAAAAATCAATGAATATTGTAAATGCACAAACAGTAATTTCTCCGCATTGCAAGGTGCAATTCTGAAATTTTTGGCTTTTTCCTGCTCCTCTTAGCATGATAAAGAAGATTCAAAGAGAGTGAGATGCCAGCTCCTTTCATTCAGTCAGTAGCTTCAATCATTTCTGGATGTTTTTCAATGGCAAAAATCAATGAATATTGTAAATGCACAAACAGTAATTTCTCCGCATTGCAAGGTGCAATTCTGAAATTTCTTGCATTTTCCTGCTCCTCTTAGCATGATAAAGAAGATTCAAAGAGAGTGAGATGCCAGCTCCTTTCATTCAGTCAGTAGCTTCAATCATTTCTGGACGTTTTTCAATGGCAAAAATCAATGAATATTGTAAATGCACAAACAGTAATTTCTCCGCATTGCAAGGTGCAATTCTGAAATTTTTTGCTTTTTCCTGCTCCTCTTAGCATGATAGAGAAGATTCAAAGAGAGTGAGATGCCAGCTCCTTTCATTCAGTCAGTAGCTTCAAACATTTCTGGTATATGAATAACATGATGTTTTTCAATGGCAAAAATCAATGAATATTGTAAATGCACAAACAGTAATTTCTCCGCATTGCAAGGTGCAATTCTGAAATTTTTTGCTTTTTCCTGCTCCTCTTAGCATGATAAAGAAGATTCAAAGAGAGTGAGATGCCAGCTCCTTTCATTCAGTCAGTAGCTTCAATCATTTCTGGACGTTTTTCAATGGCAAAAATCAATGAATATTGTAAATGCACAAACAGTAATTTCTCCGCATTGCAAGGTGCAATTCTGAAATTTTTTGCTTTTTCCTGCTCCTCTTAGCATGATAAAGAAGATTCAAAGAGAGTGAGATGCCAGCTTCTTTCATTCAGTCAGTAGCTTCAAACATTTCTGGGATATGAATAACATGATGTTTTTCAATGGCAAAAATTAATGAATATTGTAAATGCACAAACAGTAATTTCTCCGCATTGCAAGGTGCAATTCTGAAATTTTTTGCTTTTTCCTGCTCCTCTTAGCATGATAAAGAAGATTCAAAGAGAGTGAGATGCCAGCTCCTTTCATTTAGTCAGTAGCTTCAATCATTTCTGGACGTTTTTCAATGGCAAAAATCAATGAATATTGTAAATGCACAAACAGTAATTTCTCCGCATTGCAAGGTGCAATTCTGAAATTTTTTGCTTTTTCCTGCTCCTCTTAGCATGATAAAGAAGATTCAAAGAGAGTGAGATGCCAGCTCCTTTCATTCAGTCAGTAGCTTCAATCATTTCTGGACGTTTTTCAATGGCAAAAATCAATGAATATTGTAAATGCACAAACAGTAATTTCTCCGCATTGCAAGGTGCAATTCTGAAATTTTTTGCTTTTTCCTGCTCCTCTTAGCATGATAAAGAAGATTCAAAGAGAGTGAGATGCCAGCTCCTTTCATTCAGTCAGTAGCTTCAATCATTTCTGGTATATGAATAACATGATGTTTTTCAATGGCAAAAATCAATGAATATTGTAAATGCACAAACAGTAATTTCTCCGCATTGCAAGTTGCAATTCTGAAATTTTTTGCTTTTTCCTGCTCCTCTTAGCATGATAAAGAAGATTCAAAGAGAGTGAGATTCCAGCTCCTTTCATTCAGTCAGTAGCTTCAATCATTTCTGGACGTTTTTCAATGGCAAAAATCAATGAATATTGTAAATGCACAAACAGTAATTTCTCCGCATTGCAAGGTGCAATTCTGAAATTTTTTGCTTTTTCCTGCTCCTCTTAGCATGATAAAGAAGATTCAAAGAGAGTGAGATGCCAGCTCCTTTCATTCAGTCAGTAGCTTCAATCATTTCTGGACGTTTTTCAATGGCAAAAATCAATGAATATTGTAAATGCACAAACAGTAATTTCTCCGCATTGCAAGATGCAATTCTGAAATTTTTTGCTTTTTCCTGCTCCTCTTAGCATGATAAAAAAGATTCAAAGAGAGTGAGATGCCAGCTCCTTTCATTCAGTCAGTAGCTTCAATCATTTCTGGACGTTTTTCAATGGCAAAAATCAATGAATATTGTAAATGCACAAACAGTAATTTCTCCGCATTGCAAGGTGCAATTCTGAAATTTTTTGCTTTTTCCTGCTCCTCTTAGCATGATAAAGAAGATTCAAAGAGAGTGAGATGCCAGCTCCTTTCATTCAGTCAGTAGCTTCAATCATTTCTGGTATATGAATAACATGATGTTTTTCAATGGCAAAAATCAATGAATATTGTAAATGCACAAACAGTAATTTCTCCGCATTGCAAGGTGCAATTCTGAAATTTTTTGCTTTTTCCTGCTCCTCTTAGCATGATAAAGAAGATTCAAAGAGAGTGAGATGCCAGCTCCTTTCATTCAGTCAGTAGCTTCAATCATTTCTGGACGTTTTTCAATGGCAAAAATCAATGAATATTGTAAATGCACAAACAGTAATTTCTCCGCATTGCAAGGTGCAATTCTGAAATTTTTTGCTTTTTCCTGCTCCTCTTAGCATGATAAAGAAGATTCAAAGAGAGTGAGATGCCAGCTCCTTTCATTCAGTCAGTAGCTTCAGTCATTTCTGGACGTTTTTCAATGGCAAAAATCAATGAATATTGTAAATGCACAAACAGTAATTTCTCCGCATTGCAAGGTGCAATTCTGAAATTTTTTGCTTTTTCCTGCTCCTCTTAGCATGATAAAGAAGATTCAAAGAGAGTGAGATGCCAGCTCCTTTCATTCAGTCAGTAGCTTCAAACATTTCTGGTATAAACATTTCTGGACGTTTTTCAATGGCAAAAATCAATGAATATTGTAAATGCACAAACAGTAATATCTCCACATTGCAAGGTGCAATTCTGAAATTTTTTGCTTTTTCCTGCTAATCCTAGCATGATAAAGAAGATTCAAATAGAGTGAGATGCCAGCTCCTTTCATTCAGTCAGTAGCTTCAAACATTTCTGGACGTTTTTCAATGGCAATATTCAATGAATATTGTAAATGCACAAACAGTAATATCTCCACATTGCCAAGTGCAATTCTGAAATTTTTTGCTTTTTCCTGCTAATCCTAGCATGATAAAGAAGATTCAAAGAGAGTGAGATGCCAGCTCCTTTCATTCAGTCAGTAGCTTCAATCATTTCTGGACGTTTTTCAATGGCAAAAATCAATGAATATTGTAAATGCACAAACAGTAATTTCTCCGCATTGCAAGGTGCAATTCTGAAATTTTTTGCTTTTTCCTGCTCCTCTTAGCATGATAAAGAAGATTCAAAGAGAGTGAGATGCCAGCTCCTTTCATTCAGTCAGTAGCTTCAATCATTTCTGGACGTTTTTCAATGGCAAAAATCAATGAATATTGTAAATGCACAAACAGTAATTTCTCCGCATTGCAAGGTGCAATTCTGAAATTTTTTGCTTTTTCCTGCTCCTCTTAGCATGATAAAGAAGATTCAAAGAGAGTGAGATGCCAGCTCCTTTCATTCAGTCAGTAGCTTCAATCATTTCTGGTATATGAATAACATGATGTTTTTCAATTGCAAAAATCAATGAATATTGTAAATGCACAAACAGTAATTTCTCCGCATTGCAAGGTGCAATTCTGAAATTTTTTGCTTTTTCCTGCTCCTCTTAGCATGATAAAGAAGATTCAAAAAGAGTGAGATGCCAGCTCCTTTCATTCAGTCAGTAGCTTCAATCATTTCTGGACGTTTTTCAATGGCAAAAATCAATGAATATTGTAAATGCACAAACAGTAATTTCTCCGCATTGCAAGATGCAATTCTGAAATTTTTTGCTTTTTCCTGCTCCTCTTAGCATGATAAAGAAGATTCAAAGAGAGTGAGATGCCAGCTCCTTTCATTCAGTCAGTAGCTTCAGTCATTTCTGGACGTTTTTCAATGCAAAAATCAATGAATATTGTAAATGCACAAACAGTAATTTCTCCGCATTGCAAGGTGCAATTCTGAATTTTTTTGCTTTTTCCTGCTCCTCAGCATGATAAAGAAGATTCAAAGAGAGTGAGATGCCAGCTCCTTTCATTCAGTCAGTAGCTTCAATCATTTCTGGTATATGAATAACATGATGTTTTTCAATGGCAAAAATCAATGAATATTGTAAATGCACAAACAGTAATTTCTCCGCATTGCAAGGTGCAATTCTGAAATTTTTTGCTTTTTCCTGCTCCTCTTAGCATGATAAAGAAGATTCAAAGAGAGTGAGATGCCAGCTCCTTTCATTCAGTCAGTAGCTTCAATCATTTCTGGATGTTTTTCAATGGCAAAAATCAATGAATATTGTAAATGCACAAACAGTAATTTCTCCGCATTGCAAGGTGCAATTCTGAAATTTCTTGCATTTTCCTGCTCCTCTTAGCATGATAAAGAAGATTCAAAGAGAATGAGATGCCAGCTCCTTTCATTCAGTCAGTAGCTTTAATCATTTCTGGACGTTTTTCAATGGCAAAAATCAATGAATATTGTAAATGCACAAACAGTAATTTCTCCCCATTGCAAGGTGCAATTCTGAAATTTTTTGCTTTTTCCTGCTCCTCTTAGCATGATAAAGAAGATTCAAAGAGAGTGAGATGCCAGCTCCTTTCATTCAGTCAGTAGCTTCAATCATTTCTGGACGTTTTTCAATGGCAAAAATCAATGAATATTGTAAATGCACAAACAGTAATTTCTCCGCATTGCAAGGTGCAATTCTGAAATTTTTTGCTTTTTCCTGCTCCTCTTAGCATGATAAAGAAGATTCAAAGAGAGTGAGATGCCAGCTCCTTTCATTCAGTCAGTAGCTTCAATCATTTCTGGTATATGAATAACATGATGTTTTTCAATGGCAAAAATCAATGAATATTGTAAATGCACAAACAGTAATTTCTCCGCATTGCAAGTTGCAATTCTGAAATTTTTTGCTTTTTCCTGCTCCTCTTAGCATGATAAAGAAGATTCAAAGAGAGTGAGATTCCAGCTCCTTTCATTCAGTCAGTAGCTTCAATCATTTCTGGACGTTTTTCAATGGCAAAAATCAATGAATATTGTAAATGCACAAACAGTAATTTCTCCGCATTGCAAGGTGCAATTCTGAAATTTTTTGCTTTTTCCTGCTCCTCTTAGCATGATAAAGAAGATTCAAAGAGAGTGAGATGCCAGCTCCTTTCATTCAGTCAGTAGCTTCAATCATTTCTGGACGTTTTTCAATGGCAAAAATCAATGAATATTGTAAATGCACAAACAGTAATTTCTCCGCATTGCAAGATGCAATTCTGAAATTTTTTGCTTTTTCCTGCTCCTCTTAGCATGATAAAAAAGATTCAAAGAGAGTGAGATGCCAGCTCCTTTCATTCAGTCAGTAGCTTCAATCATTTCTGGACGTTTTTCAATGGCAAAAATCAATGAATATTGTAAATGCACAAACAGTAATTTCTCCGCATTGCAAGGTGCAATTCTGAAATTTTTTGCTTTTTCCTGCTCCTCTTAGCATGACAAAAAAGATTCAAAGAGAGTGAGATGCCAGCTCCTTTCATTCAGTCAGTAGCTTCAATCATTTCTGGTATATGAATAACATGATGTTTTTCAATGGCAAAAATCAATGAATATTGTAAATGCACAAACAGTAATTTCTCCGCATTGCAAGGTGCAATTCTGAAATTTCTTGCATTTTCCTGCTCCTCTTAGCATGATAAAGAAGATTCAAAGAGAATGAGATGCCAGCTCCTTTCATTCAGTCAGTAGCTTCAATCATTTCTGGATGTTTTTCAATGGCAAAAATCAATGAATATTGTAAATGCACAAACAGTAATTTCTCCGCATTGCAAGGTGCAATTCTGAAATTTCTTGCATTTTCCTGCTCCTCTTAGCATGATAAAGAAGATTCAAAGAGAATGAGATGCCAGCTCCTTTCATTCAGTCAGTAGCTTTAATCATTTCTGGACGTTTTTCAATGGCAAAAATCAATGAATATTGTAAATGCACAAACAGTAATTTCTCCGCATTGCAAGGTGCAATTCTGAAATTTTTTGCTTTTTCCTGCTCCTCTTAGCATGATAAAGAAGATTCAAAGAGAGTGAGATGCCAGCTCCTTTCATTCAGTCAGTAGCTTCAATCATTTCTGGACGTTTTTCAATGGCAAAAATCAATGAATATTGTAAATGCACAAACAGTAATTTCTCCGCATTGCAAGGTGCAATTCTGAAATTTTTTGCTTTTTCCTGCTCCTCTTAGCATGATAAAGAAGATTCAAAGAGAGTGAGATGCCAGCTCCTTTCATTCAGTCAGTAGCTTCAATCATTTCTGGTATATGAATAACATGATGTTTTTCAATGGCAAAAATCAATGAATATTGTAAATGCACAAACAGTAATTTCTCCGCATTGCAAGTTGCAATTCTGAAATTTTTTGCTTTTTCCTGCTCCTCTTAGCATGATAAAGAAGATTCAAAGAGAGTGAGATTCCAGCTCCTTTCATTCAGTCAGTAGCTTCAATCATTTCTGGACGTTTTTCAATGGCAAAAATCAATGAATATTGTAAATGCACAAACAGTAATTTCTCCGCATTGCAAGGTGCAATTCTGAAATTTTTTGCTTTTTCCTGCTCCTCTTAGCATGATAAAGAAGATTCAAAGAGAGTGAGATGCCAGCTCCTTTCATTCAGTCAGTAGCTTCAATCATTTCTGGACGTTTTTCAATGGCAAAAATCAATGAATATTGTAAATGCACAAACAGTAATTTCTCCGCATTGCAAGATGCAATTCTGAAATTTTTTGCTTTTTCCTGCTCCTCTTAGCATGATAAAAAAGATTCAAAGAGAGTGAGATGCCAGCTCCTTTCATTCAGTCAGTAGCTTCAATCATTTCTGGACGTTTTTCAATGGCAAAAATCAATGAATATTGTAAATGCACAAACAGTAATTTCTCCGCATTGCAAGGTGCAATTCTGAAATTTTTTGCTTTTTCCTGCTCCTCTTAGCATGATAAAGAAGATTCAAAGAGAGTGAGATGCCAGCTCCTTTCATTCAGTCAGTAGCTTCAATCATTTCTGGTATATGAATAACATGATGTTTTTCAATGGCAAAAATCAATGAATATTGTAAATGCACAAACAGTAATTTCTCCGCATTGCAAGGTGCAATTCTGAAATTTTTTGCTTTTTCCTGCTCCTCTTAGCATGATAAAGAAGATTCAAAGAGAGTGAGATGCCAGCTCCTTTCATTCAGTCAGTAGCTTCAATCATTTCTGGACGTTTTTCAATGGCAAAAATCAATGAATATTGTAAATGCACAAACAGTAATTTCTCCGCATTGCAAGGTGCAATTCTGAAATTTTTTGCTTTTTCCTGCTCCTCTTAGCATGATAAAGAAGATTCAAAGAGAGTGAGATGCCAGCTCCTTTCATTCAGTCAGTAGCTTCAGTCATTTCTGGACGTTTTTCAATGGCAAAAATCAATGAATATTGTAAATGCACAAACAGTAATTTCTCCGCATTGCAAGGTGCAATTCTGAAATTTTTTGCTTTTTCCTGCTCCTCTTAGCATGATAAAGAAGATTCAAAGAGAGTGAGATGCCAGCTCCTTTCATTCAGTCAGTAGCTTCAAACATTTCTGGTATAAACATTTCTGGACGTTTTTCAATGGCAAAAATCAATGAATATTGTAAATGCACAAACAGTAATATCTCCACATTGCAAGGTGCAATTCTGAAATTTTTTGCTTTTTCCTGCTAATCCTAGCATGATAAAGAAGATTCAAATAGAGTGAGATGCCAGCTCCTTTCATTCAGTCAGTAGCTTCAAACATTTCTGGACGTTTTTCAATGGCAAAATTCAATGAATATTGTAAATGCACAAACAGTAATATCTCCACATTGCCAGGTGCAATTCTGAAATTTTTTGCTTTTTCCTGCTAATCCTAGCATGATAAAGAAGATTCAAAGAGAGTGAGATGCCAGCTCCTTTCATTCAGTCAGTAGCTTCAATCATTTCTGGACGTTTTTCAATGGCAAAAATCAATGAATATTGTAAATGCACAAACAGTAATTTCTCCGCATTGCAAGGTGCAATTCTGAAATTTTTTGCTTTTTCCTGCTCCTCTTAGCATGATAAAGAAGATTCAAAGAGAGTGAGATGCCAGCTCCTTTCATTCAGTCAGTAGCTTCAATCATTTCTGGTATATGAATAACATGATGTTTTTCAATTGCAAAAATCAATGAATATTGTAAATGCACAAACAGTAATTTCTCCGCATTGCAAGGTGCAATTCTGAAATTTTTTGCTTTTTCCTGCTCCTCTTAGCATGATAAAGAAGATTCAAAGAGAGTGAGATGCCAGCTCCTTTCATTCAGTCAGTAGCTTCAATCATTTCTGGTATATGAATAACATGATGTTTTTCAATTGCAAAAATCAATGAATATTGTAAATGCACAAACAGTAATTTCTCCGCATTGCAAGGTGCAATTCTGAAATTTTTTGCTTTTTCCTGCTCCTCTTAGCATGATAAAGAAGATTCAAAGAGAGTGAGATGCCAGCTCCTTTCATTCAGTCAGTAGCTTCAATCATTTCTGGACGTTTTTCAATGGCAAAAATCAATGAATATTGTAAATGCACAAACAGTAATTTCTCCGCATTGCAAGATGCAATTCTGAAATTTTTTGCTTTTTCCTGCTCCTCTTAGCATGATAAAGAAGATTCAAAGAGAGTGAGATGCCAGCTCCTTTCATTCAGTCAGTAGCTTCAGTCATTTCTGGACGTTTTTCAATGCAAAAATCAATGAATATTGTAAATGCACAAACAGTAATTTCTCCGCATTGCAAGGTGCAATTCTGAATTTTTTTGCTTTTTCCTGCTCCTCAGCATGATAAAGAAGATTCAAAGAGAGTGAGATGCCAGCTCCTTTCATTCAGTCAGTAGCTTCAATCATTTCTGGTATATGAATAACATGATGTTTTTCAATGGCAAAAATCAATGAATATTGTAAATGCACAAACAGTAATTTCTCCGCATTGCAAGGTGCAATTCTGAAATTTTTTGCTTTTTCCTGCTCCTCTTAGCATGATAAAGAAGATTCAAAGAGAGTGAGATGCCAGCTCCTTTCATTCAGTCAGTAGCTTCAATCATTTCTGGATGTTTTTCAATGGCAAAAATCAATGAATATTGTAAATGCACAAACAGTAATTTCTCCGCATTGCAAGGTGCAATTCTGAAATTTCTTGCATTTTCCTGCTCCTCTTAGCATGATAAAGAAGATTCAAAGAGAATGAGATGCCAGCTCCTTTCATTCAGTCAGTAGCTTCAATCATTTCTGGACGTTTTTCAATGGCAAAAATCAATGAATATTGTAAATGCACAAACAGTAATTTCTCCGCATTGCAAGGTGCAATTCTGAAATTTTTTGCTTTTTCCTGCTCCTCTTAGCATGATAAAGAAGATTCAAAGAGAGTGAGATGCCAGCTCCTTTCATTCAGTCAGTAGCTTCAAACATTTCTGGTATATGAATAACATGATGTTTTTCAATGGCAAAAATCAATGAATATTGTAAATGCACAAACAGTAATTTCTCCGCATTGCAAGGTGCAATTCTGAAATTTTTTGCTTTTTCCTGCTCCTCTTAGCATGATAAAGAAGATTCAAAGAGAGTGAGATGCCAGCTCCTTTCATTCAGTCAGTAGCTTCAATCATTTCTGGACGTTTTTCAATGGCAAAAATCAATGAATATTGTAAATGCACAAACAGTAATTTCTCCGCATTGCAAGGTGCAATTCTGAAATTTTTTGCTTTTTCCTGCTCCTCTTAGCATGATAAAGAAGATTCAAAGAGAGTGAGATGCCAGCTTCTTTCATTCAGTCAGTAGCTTCAAACATTTCTGGGATATGAATAACATGATGTTTTTCAATGGCAAAAATTAATGAATATTGTAAATGCACAAACAGTAATTTCTCCGCATTGCAAGGTGCAATTCTGAAATTTTTTGCTTTTTCCTGCTCCTCTTAGCATGATAAAGAAGATTCAAAGAGAGTGAGATGCCAGCTCCTTTCATTCAGTCAGTAGCTTCAATCATTTCTGGACGTTTTTCAATGGCAAAAATCAATGAATATTGTAAATGCACAAACAGTAATTTCTCCGCATTGCAAGGTGCAATTCTGAAATTTTTTGCTTTTTCCTGCTCCTCTTAGCATGATAAAGAAGATTCAAAGAGAGTGAGATGCCAGCTCCTTTCATTCAGTCAGTAGCTTCAATCATTTCTGGACGTTTTTCAATGGCAAAAATCAATGAATATTGTAAATGCACAAACAGTAATTTCTCCGCATTGCAAGATGCAATTCTGAAATTTTTTGCTTTTTCCTGCTCCTCTTAGCATGATAAAAAAGATTCAAAGAGAGTGAGATGCCAGCTCCTTTCATTCAGTCAGTAGCTTCAATCATTTCTGGACGTTTTTCAATGGCAAAAATCAATGAATATTGTAAATGCACAAACAGTAATTTCTCCGCATTGCAAGGTGCAATTCTGAAATTTTTTGCTTTTTCCTGCTCCTCTTAGCATGACAAAAAAGATTCAAAGAGAGTGAGATGCCAGCTCCTTTCATTCAGTCAGTAGCTTCAATCATTTCTGGTATATGAATAACATGATGTTTTTCAATGGCAAAAATCAATGAATATTGTAAATGCACAAACAGTAATTTCTCCGCATTGCAAGGTGCAATTCTGAAATTTTTTGCTTTTTCCTGCTCCTCTTAGCATGATAAAGAAGATTCAAAGAAAGTGAGATGCCAGCTCCTTTCATTCAGTCAGTAGCTTCAATCATTTCTGGACGTTTTTCAATGGCAAAAATCAATGAATATTGTAAATGCACAAACAGTAATTTCTCCGCATTGCAAGGTGCAATTCTGAAATTTTTTGCTTTTTCCTGCTCCTCTTAGCATGATAAAGAAGATTCAAAGAGAGTGAGATGCCAGCTCCTTTCATTCAGTCAGTAGCTTCAGTCATTTCTGGACGTTTTTCAATGGCAAAAATCAATGAATATTGTAAATGCACAAACAGTAATTTCTCCGCATTGCAAGGTGCAATTCTGAAATTTTTTGCTTTTTCCTGCTCCTCTTAGCATGATAAAGAAGATTCAAAGAGAGTGAGATGCCAGCTCCTTTCATTCAGTCAGTAGCTTCAAACATTTCTGGTATAAACATTTCTGGACGTTTTTCAATGGCAAAAATCAATGAATATTGTAAATGCACAAACAGTAATATCTCCACATTGCAAGGTGCAATTCTGAAATTTTTTGCTTTTTCCTGCTAATCCTAGCATGATAAAGAAGATTCAAATAGAGTGAGATGCCAGCTCCTTTCATTCAGTCAGTAGCTTCAAACATTTCTGGACGTTTTTCAATGGCAAAATTCAATGAATATTGTAAATGCACAAACAGTAATATCTCCACATTGCCAGGTGCAATTCTGAAATTTTTTGCTTTTTCCTGCTAATCCTAGCATGATAAAGAAGATTCAAAGAGAGTGAGATGCCAGCTCCTTTCATTCAGTCAGTAGCTTCAATCATTTCTGGACGTTTTTCAATGGCAAAAATCAATGAATATTGTAAATGCACAAACAGTAATTTCTCCGCATTGCAAGGTGCAATTCTGAAATTTTTTGCTTTTTCCTGCTCCTCTTAGCATGATAAAGAAGATTCAAAGAGAGTGAGATGCCAGCTCCTTTCATTCAGTCAGTAGCTTCAGTCATTTCTGGACGTTTTTCAATGCAAAAATCAATGAATATTGTAAATGCACAAACAGTAATTTCTCCGCATTGCAAGGTGCAATTCTGAATTTTTTTGCTTTTTCCTGCTCCTCAGCATGATAAAGAAGATTCAAAGAGAGTGAGATGCCAGCTCCTTTCATTCAGTCAGTAGCTTCAATCATTTCTGGTATATGAATAACATGATGTTTTTCAATGGCAAAAATCAATGAATATTGTAAATGCACAAACAGTAATTTCTCCGCATTGCAAGGTGCAATTCTGAAATTTTTTGCTTTTTCCTGCTCCTCTTAGCATGATAAAGAAGATTCAAAGAGAGTGAGATGCCAGCTCCTTTCATTCAGTCAGTAGCTTCAATCATTTCTGGATGTTTTTCAATGGCAAAAATCAATGAATATTGTAAATGCACAAACAGTAATTTCTCCGCATTGCAAGGTGCAATTCTGAAATTTCTTGCATTTTCCTGCTCCTCTTAGCATGATAAAGAAGATTCAAAGAGAATGAGATGCCAGCTCCTTTCATTCAGTCAGTAGCTTTAATCATTTCTGGACGTTTTTCAATGGCAAAAATCAATGAATATTGTAAATGCACAAACAGTAATTTCTCCGCATTGCAAGGTGCAATTCTGAAATTTTTTGCTTTTTCCTGCTCCTCTTAGCATGATAAAGAAGATTCAAAGAGAGTGAGATGCCAGCTCCTTTCATTCAGTCAGTAGCTTCAATCATTTCTGGACGTTTTTCAATGGCAAAAATCAATGAATATTGTAAATGCACAAACAGTAATTTCTCCGCATTGCAAGGTGCAATTCTGAAATTTTTTGCTTTTTCCTGCTCCTCTTAGCATGATAAAGAAGATTCAAAGAGAGTGAGATGCCAGCTCCTTTCATTCAGTCAGTAGCTTCAATCATTTCTGGTATATGAATAACATGATGTTTTTCAATGGCAAAAATCAATGAATATTGTAAATGCACAAACAGTAATTTCTCCGCATTGCAAGTTGCAATTCTGAAATTTTTTGCTTTTTCCTGCTCCTCTTAGCATGATAAAGAAGATTCAAAGAGAGTGAGATTCCAGCTCCTTTCATTCAGTCAGTAGCTTCAATCATTTCTGGACGTTTTTCAATGGCAAAAATCAATGAATATTGTAAATGCACAAACAGTAATTTCTCCGCATTGCAAGGTGCAATTCTGAAATTTTTTGCTTTTTCCTGCTCCTCTTAGCATGATAAAGAAGATTCAAAGAGAGTGAGATGCCAGCTCCTTTCATTCAGTCAGTAGCTTCAATCATTTCTGGACGTTTTTCAATGGCAAAAATCAATGAATATTGTAAATGCACAAACAGTAATTTCTCCGCATTGCAAGATGCAATTCTGAAATTTTTTGCTTTTTCCTGCTCCTCTTAGCATGATAAAAAAGATTCAAAGAGAGTGAGATGCCAGCTCCTTTCATTCAGTCAGTAGCTTCAATCATTTCTGGACGTTTTTCAATGGCAAAAATCAATGAATATTGTAAATGCACAAACAGTAATTTCTCCGCATTGCAAGGTGCAATTCTGAAATTTTTTGCTTTTTCCTGCTCCTCTTAGCATGATAAAGAAGATTCAAAGAGAGTGAGATGCCAGCTCCTTTCATTCAGTCAGTAGCTTCAATCATTTCTGGTATATGAATAACATGATGTTTTTCAATGGCAAAAATCAATGAATATTGTAAATGCACAAACAGTAATTTCTCCGCATTGCAAGGTGCAATTCTGAAATTTTTTGCTTTTTCCTGCTCCTCTTAGCATGATAAAGAAGATTCAAAGAGAGTGAGATGCCAGCTCCTTTCATTCAGTCAGTAGCTTCAATCATTTCTGGACGTTTTTCAATGGCAAAAATCAATGAATATTGTAAATGCACAAACAGTAATTTCTCCGCATTGCAAGGTGCAATTCTGAAATTTTTTGCTTTTTCCTGCTCCTCTTAGCATGATAAAGAAGATTCAAAGAGAGTGAGATGCCAGCTCCTTTCATTCAGTCAGTAGCTTCAGTCATTTCTGGACGTTTTTCAATGGCAAAAATCAATGAATATTGTAAATGCACAAACAGTAATTTCTCCGCATTGCAAGGTGCAATTCTGAAATTTTTTGCTTTTTCCTGCTCCTCTTAGCATGATAAAGAAGATTCAAAGAGAGTGAGATGCCAGCTCCTTTCATTCAGTCAGTAGCTTCAAACATTTCTGGTATAAACATTTCTGGACGTTTTTCAATGGCAAAAATCAATGAATATTGTAAATGCACAAACAGTAATATCTCCACATTGCAAGGTGCAATTCTGAAATTTTTTGCTTTTTCCTGCTAATCCTAGCATGATAAAGAAGATTCAAATAGAGTGAGATGCCAGCTCCTTTCATTCAGTCAGTAGCTTCAAACATTTCTGGACGTTTTTCAATGGCAAAATTCAATGAATATTGTAAATGCACAAACAGTAATATCTCCACATTGCCAGGTGCAATTCTGAAATTTTTTGCTTTTTCCTGCTAATCCTAGCATGATAAAGAAGATTCAAAGAGAGTGAGATGCCAGCTCCTTTCATTCAGTCAGTAGCTTCAATCATTTCTGGACGTTTTTCAATGGCAAAAATCAATGAATATTGTAAATGCACAAACAGTAATTTCTCCGCATTGCAAGGTGCAATTCTGAAATTTTTTGCTTTTTCCTGCTCCTCTTAGCATGATAAAGAAGATTCAAAGAGAGTGAGATGCCAGCTCCTTTCATTCAGTCAGTAGCTTCAATCATTTCTGGTATATGAATAACATGATGTTTTTCAATTGCAAAAATCAATGAATATTGTAAATGCACAAACAGTAATTTCTCCGCATTGCAAGGTGCAATTCTGAAATTTTTTGCTTTTTCCTGCTCCTCTTAGCATGATAAAGAAGATTCAAAGAGAGTGAGATGCCAGCTCCTTTCATTCAGTCAGTAGCTTCAATCATTTCTGGACGTTTTTCAATGGCAAAAATCAATGAATATTGTAAATGCACAAACAGTAATTTCTCCGCATTGCAAGATGCAATTCTGAAATTTTTTGCTTTTTCCTGCTCCTCTTAGCATGATAAAGAAGATTCAAAGAGAGTGAGATGCCAGCTCCTTTCATTCAGTCAGTAGCTTCAGTCATTTCTGGACGTTTTTCAATGCAAAAATCAATGAATATTGTAAATGCACAAACAGTAATTTCTCCGCATTGCAAGGTGCAATTCTGAATTTTTTTGCTTTTTCCTGCTCCTCAGCATGATAAAGAAGATTCAAAGAGAGTGAGATGCCAGCTCCTTTCATTCAGTCAGTAGCTTCAATCATTTCTGGTATATGAATAACATGATGTTTTTCAATGGCAAAAATCAATGAATATTGTAAATGCACAAACAGTAATTTCTCCGCATTGCAAGGTGCAATTCTGAAATTTTTTGCTTTTTCCTGCTCCTCTTAGCATGATAAAGAAGATTCAAAGAGAGTGAGATGCCAGCTCCTTTCATTCAGTCAGTAGCTTCAATCATTTCTGGATGTTTTTCAATGGCAAAAATCAATGAATATTGTAAATGCACAAACAGTAATTTCTCCGCATTGCAAGGTGCAATTCTGAAATTTCTTGCATTTTCCTGCTCCTCTTAGCATGATAAAGAAGATTCAAAGAGAATGAGATGCCAGCTCCTTTCATTCAGTCAGTAGCTTCAATCATTTCTGGACGTTTTTCAATGGCAAAAATCAATGAATATTGTAAATGCACAAACAGTAATTTCTCCGCATTGCAAGGTGCAATTCTGAAATTTTTTGCTTTTTCCTGCTCCTCTTAGCATGATAAAGAAGATTCAAAGAGAGTGAGATGCCAGCTCCTTTCATTCAGTCAGTAGCTTCAAACATTTCTGGTATATGAATAACATGATGTTTTTCAATGGCAAAAATCAATGAATATTGTAAATGCACAAACAGTAATTTCTCCGCATTGCAAGGTGCAATTCTGAAATTTTTTGCTTTTTCCTGCTCCTCTTAGCATGATAAAGAAGATTCAAAGAGAGTGAGATGCCAGCTCCTTTCATTCAGTCAGTAGCTTCAATCATTTCTGGACGTTTTTCAATGGCAAAAATCAATGAATATTGTAAATGCACAAACAGTAATTTCTCCGCATTGCAAGGTGCAATTCTGAAATTTTTTGCTTTTTCCTGCTCCTCTTAGCATGATAAAGAAGATTCAAAGAGAGTGAGATGCCAGCTTCTTTCATTCAGTCAGTAGCTTCAAACATTTCTGGGATATGAATAACATGATGTTTTTCAATGGCAAAAATTAATGAATATTGTAAATGCACAAACAGTAATTTCTCCGCATTGCAAGGTGCAATTCTGAAATTTTTTGCTTTTTCCTGCTCCTCTTAGCATGATAAAGAAGATTCAAAGAGAGTGAGATGCCAGCTCCTTTCATTCAGTCAGTAGCTTCAATCATTTCTGGACGTTTTTCAATGGCAAAAATCAATGAATATTGTAAATGCACAAACAGTAATTTCTCCGCATTGCAAGGTGCAATTCTGAAATTTTTTGCTTTTTCCTGCTCCTCTTAGCATGATAAAGAAGATTCAAAGAGAGTGAGATGCCAGCTCCTTTCATTCAGTCAGTAGCTTCAATCATTTCTGGACGTTTTTCAATGGCAAAAATCAATGAATATTGTAAATGCACAAACAGTAATTTCTCCGCATTGCAAGGTGCAATTCTGAAATTTTTTGCTTTTTCCTGCTCCTCTTAGCATGATAAAGAAGATTCAAAGAGAGTGAGATGCCAGCTCCTTTCATTCAGTCAGTAGCTTCAATCATTTCTGGTATATGAATAACATGATGTTTTTCAATGGCAAAAATCAATGAATATTGTAAATGCACAAACAGTAATTTCTCCGCATTGCAAGTTGCAATTCTGAAATTTTTTGCTTTTTCCTGCTCCTCTTAGCATGATAAAGAAGATTCAAAGAGAGTGAGATTCCAGCTCCTTTCATTCAGTCAGTAGCTTCAATCATTTCTGGACGTTTTTCAATGGCAAAAATCAATGAATATTGTAAATGCACAAACAGTAATTTCTCCGCATTGCAAGGTGCAATTCTGAAATTTTTTGCTTTTTCCTGCTCCTCTTAGCATGATAAAGAAGATTCAAAGAGAGTGAGATGCCAGCTCCTTTCATTCAGTCAGTAGCTTCAATCATTTCTGGTATATGAATAACATGATGTTTTTCAATGGCAAAAATCAATGAATATTGTAAATGCACAAACAGTAATTTCTCCGCATTGCAAGGTGCAATTCTGAAATTTTTTGCTTTTTCCTGCTCCTCTTAGCATGATAAAGAAGATTCAAAGAGAGTGAGATGCCAGCTCCTTTCATTCAGTCAGTAGCTTCAATCATTTCTGGACGTTTTTCAATGGCAAAAATCAATGAATATTGTAAATGCACAAACAGTAATTTCTCCGCATTGCAAGGTGCAATTCTGAAATTTTTTGCTTTTTCCTGCTCCTCTTAGCATGATAAAGAAGATTCAAAGAGAGTGAGATGCCAGCTCCTTTCATTCAGTCAGTAGCTTCAGTCATTTCTGGACGTTTTTCAATGGCAAAAATCAATGAATATTGTAAATGCACAAACAGTAATTTCTCCGCATTGCAAGGTGCAATTCTGAAATTTTTTGCTTTTTCCTGCTCCTCTTAGCATGATAAAGAAGATTCAAAGAGAGTGAGATGCCAGCTCCTTTCATTCAGTCAGTAGCTTCAAACATTTCTGGTATAAACATTTCTGGACGTTTTTCAATGGCAAAAATCAATGAATATTGTAAATGCACAAACAGTAATATCTCCACATTGCAAGGTGCAATTCTGAAATTTTTTGCTTTTTCCTGCTAATCCTAGCATGATAAAGAAGATTCAAATAGAGTGAGATGCCAGCTCCTTTCATTCAGTCAGTAGCTTCAAACATTTCTGGACGTTTTTCAATGGCAAAATTCAATGAATATTGTAAATGCACAAACAGTAATATCTCCACATTGCCAGGTGCAATTCTGAAATTTTTTGCTTTTTCCTGCTAATCCTAGCATGATAAAGAAGATTCAAAGAGAGTGAGATGCCAGCTCCTTTCATTCAGTCAGTAGCTTCAATCATTTCTGGACGTTTTTCAATGGCAAAAATCAATGAATATTGTAAATGCACAAACAGTAATTTCTCCGCATTGCAAGGTGCAATTCTGAAATTTTTTGCTTTTTCCTGCTCCTCTTAGCATGATAAAGAAGATTCAAAGAGAGTGAGATGCCAGCTCCTTTCATTCAGTCAGTAGCTTCAATCATTTCTGGACGTTTTTCAATGGCAAAAATCAATGAATATTGTAAATGCACAAACAGTAATTTCTCCGCATTGCAAGGTGCAATTCTGAAATTTTTTGCTTTTTCCTGCTCCTCTTAGCATGATAAAGAAGATTCAAAGAGAGTGAGATGCCAGCTCCTTTCATTCAGTCAGTAGCTTCAATCATTTCTGGTATATGAATAACATGATGTTTTTCAATTGCAAAAATCAATGAATATTGTAAATGCACAAACAGTAATTTCTCCGCATTGCAAGGTGCAATTCTGAAATTTTTTGCTTTTTCCTGCTCCTCTTAGCATGATAAAGAAGATTCAAAGAGAGTGAGATGCCAGCTCCTTTCATTCAGTCAGTAGCTTCAATCATTTCTGGACGTTTTTCAATGGCAAAAATCAATGAATATTGTAAATGCACAAACAGTAATTTCTCCGCATTGCAAGATGCAATTCTGAAATTTTTTGCTTTTTCCTGCTCCTCTTAGCATGATAAAGAAGATTCAAAGAGAGTGAGATGCCAGCTCCTTTCATTCAGTCAGTAGCTTCAGTCATTTCTGGACGTTTTTCAATGCAAAAATCAATGAATATTGTAAATGCACAAACAGTAATTTCTCCGCATTGCAAGGTGCAATTCTGAATTTTTTTGCTTTTTCCTGCTCCTCAGCATGATAAAGAAGATTCAAAGAGAGTGAGATGCCAGCTCCTTTCATTCAGTCAGTAGCTTCAATCATTTCTGGTATATGAATAACATGATGTTTTTCAATGGCAAAAATCAATGAATATTGTAAATGCACAAACAGTAATTTCTCCGCATTGCAAGGTGCAATTCTGAAATTTTTTGCTTTTTCCTGCTCCTCTTAGCATGATAAAGAAGATTCAAAGAGAGTGAGATGCCAGCTCCTTTCATTCAGTCAGTAGCTTCAATCATTTCTGGATGTTTTTCAATGGCAAAAATCAATGAATATTGTAAATGCACAAACAGTAATTTCTCCGCATTGCAAGGTGCAATTCTGAAATTTCTTGCATTTTCCTGCTCCTCTTAGCATGATAAAGAAGATTCAAAGAGAATGAGATGCCAGCTCCTTTCATTCAGTCAGTAGCTTCAATCATTTCTGGACGTTTTTCAATGGCAAAAATCAATGAATATTGTAAATGCACAAACAGTAATTTCTCCGCATTGCAAGGTGCAATTCTGAAATTTTTTGCTTTTTCCTGCTCCTCTTAGCATGATAAAGAAGATTCAAAGAGAGTGAGATGCCAGCTCCTTTCATTCAGTCAGTAGCTTCAAACATTTCTGGTATATGAATAACATGATGTTTTTCAATGGCAAAAATCAATGAATATTGTAAATGCACAAACAGTAATTTCTCCGCATTGCAAGGTGCAATTCTGAAATTTTTTGCTTTTTCCTGCTCCTCTTAGCATGATAAAGAAGATTCAAAGAGAGTGAGATGCCAGCTCCTTTCATTCAGTCAGTAGCTTCAATCATTTCTGGACGTTTTTCAATGGCAAAAATCAATGAATATTGTAAATGCACAAACAGTAATTTCTCCGCATTGCAAGGTGCAATTCTGAAATTTTTTGCTTTTTCCTGCTCCTCTTAGCATGATAAAGAAGATTCAAAGAGAGTGAGATGCCAGCTTCTTTCATTCAGTCAGTAGCTTCAAACATTTCTGGGATATGAATAACATGATGTTTTTCAATGGCAAAAATTAATGAATATTGTAAATGCACAAACAGTAATTTCTCCGCATTGCAAGGTGCAATTCTGAAATTTTTTGCTTTTTCCTGCTCCTCTTAGCATGATAAAGAAGATTCAAAGAGAGTGAGATGCCAGCTCCTTTCATTCAGTCAGTAGCTTCAATCATTTCTGGACGTTTTTCAATGGCAAAAATCAATGAATATTGTAAATGCACAAACAGTAATTTCTCCGCATTGCAAGGTGCAATTCTGAAATTTTTTGCTTTTTCCTGCTCCTCTTAGCATGATAAAGAAGATTCAAAGAGAGTGAGATGCCAGCTCCTTTCATTCAGTCAGTAGCTTCAATCATTTCTGGACGTTTTTCAATGGCAAAAATCAATGAATATTGTAAATGCACAAACAGTAATTTCTCCGCATTGCAAGGTGCAATTCTGAAATTTTTTGCTTTTTCCTGCTCCTCTTAGCATGATAAAGAAGATTCAAAGAGAGTGAGATGCCAGCTCCTTTCATTCAGTCAGTAGCTTCAATCATTTCTGGTATATGAATAACATGATGTTTTTCAATGGCAAAAATCAATGAATATTGTAAATGCACAAACAGTAATTTCTCCGCATTGCAAGTTGCAATTCTGAAATTTTTTGCTTTTTCCTGCTCCTCTTAGCATGATAAAGAAGATTCAAAGAGAGTGAGATTCCAGCTCCTTTCATTCAGTCAGTAGCTTCAATCATTTCTGGACGTTTTTCAATGGCAAAAATCAATGAATATTGTAAATGCACAAACAGTAATTTCTCCGCATTGCAAGGTGCAATTCTGAAATTTTTTGCTTTTTCCTGCTCCTCTTAGCATGATAAAGAAGATTCAAAGAGAGTGAGATGCCAGCTCCTTTCATTCAGTCAGTAGCTTCAATCATTTCTGGACGTTTTTCAATGGCAAAAATCAATGAATATTGTAAATGCACAAACAGTAATTTCTCCGCATTGCAAGATGCAATTCTGAAATTTTTTGCTTTTTCCTGCTCCTCTTAGCATGATAAAGAAGATTCAAAGAGAGTGAGATGCCAGCTCCTTTCATTCAGTCAGTAGCTTCAATCATTTCTGGACGTTTTTCAATGGCAAAAATCAATGAATATTGTAAATGCACAAACAGTAATTTCTCCGCATTGCAAGGTGCAATTCTGAAATTTTTTGCTTTTTCCTGCTCCTCTTAGCATGATAAAGAAGATTCAAAGAGAGTGAGATGCCAGCTCCTTTCATTCAGTCAGTAGCTTCAATCATTTCTGGTATATGAATAACATGATGTTTTTCAATGGCAAAAATCAATGAATATTGTAAATGCACAAACAGTAATTTCTCCGCATTGCAAGGTGCAATTCTGAAATTTTTTGCTTTTTCCTGCTCCTCTTAGCATGATAAAGAAGATTCAAAGAGAGTGAGATGCCAGCTCCTTTCATTCAGTCAGTAGCTTCAATCATTTCTGGACGTTTTTCAATGGCAAAAATCAATGAATATTGTAAATGCACAAACTGTAATTTCTCCGCATTGCAAGGTGCAATTCTGAAATTTTTTGCTTTTTCCTGCTCCTCTTAGCATGATAAAGAAGATTCAAAGAGAGTGAGATGCCAGCTCCTTTCATTCAGTCAGTAGCTTCAGTCATTTCTGGACGTTTTTCAATGGCAAAAATCAATGAATATTGTAAATGCACAAACAGTAATTTCTCCGCATTGCAAGGTGCAATTCTGAAATTTTTTGCTTTTTCCTGCTCCTCTTAGCATGATAAAGAAGATTCAAAGAGAGTGAGATGCCAGCTCCTTTCATTCAGTCAGTAGCTTCAATCATTTCTGGTATATGAATAACATGATGTTTTTCAATGGCAAAAATCAATGAATATTGTAAATGCACAAACAGTAATTTCTCCGCATTGCAAGGTGCAATTCTGAAATTTTTTGCTTTTTCCTGCTCCTCTTAGCATGATAAAGAAGATTCAAAGAGAGTGAGATGCCAGCTCCTTTCATTCAGTCAGTAGCTTCAATCATTTCTGGACGTTTTTCAATGGCAAAAATCAATGAATATTGTAAATGCACAAACAGTAATTTCTCCGCATTGCAAGGTGCAATTCTGAAATTTTTTGCTTTTTCCTGCTCCTCTTAGCATGATAAAGAAGATTCAAAGAGAGTGAGATGCCAGCTCCTTTCATTCAGTCAGTAGCTTCAATCATTTCTGGTATATGAATAACATGATGTTTTTCAATGGCAAAAATCAATGAATATTGTAAATGCACAAACAGTAATTTCTCCGCATTGCAAGGTGCAATTCTGAAATTTTTTGCTTTTTCCTGCTCCTCTTAGCATGATAAAGAAGATTCAAAGAGAGTGAGATGCCAGCTCCTTTCATTCAGTCAGTAGCTTCAATCATTTCTGGACGTTTTTCAATGGCAAAAATCAATGAATATTGTAAATGCACAAACTGTAATTTCTCCGCATTGCAAGGTGCAATTCTGAAATTTTTTGCTTTTTCCTGCTCCTCTTAGCATGATAAAGAAGATTCAAAGAGAGTGAGATGCCAGCTCCTTTCATTCAGTCAGTAGCTTCAGTCATTTCTGGACGTTTTTCAATGGCAAAAATCAATGAATATTGTAAATGCACAAACAGTAATTTCTCCGCATTGCAAGGTGCAATTCTGAAATTTTTTGCTTTTTCCTGCTCCTCTTAGCATGATAAAGAAGATTCAAAGAGAGTGAGATGCCAGCTCCTTTCATTCAGTCAGTAGCTTCAAACATTTCTGGTATAAACATTTCTGGACGTTTTTCAATGGCAAAAATCAATGAATATTGTAAATGCACAAACAGTAATATCTCCACATTGCAAGGTGCAATTCTGAAATTTTTTGCTTTTTCCTGCTAATCCTAGCATGATAAAGAAGATTCAAATAGAGTGAGATGCCAGCTCCTTTCATTCAGTCAGTAGCTTCAAACATTTCTGGACGTTTTTCAATGGCAAAATTCAATGAATATTGTAAATGCACAAACAGTAATATCTCCACATTGCAAGGTGCAATTCTGAAATTTTTTGCTTTTTCCTGCTAATCCTAGCATGATAAAGAAGATTCAAAGAGAGTGAGATGCCAGCTCCTTTCATTCAGTCAGTAGCTTCAATCATTTCTGGACGTTTTTCAATGGCAAAAATCAATGAATATTGTAAATGCACAAACAGTAATTTCTCCGCATTGCAAGGTGCAATTCTGAAATTTTTTGCTTTTTCCTGCTCCTCTTAGCATGATAAAGAAGATTCAAAGAGAGTGAGATGCCAGCTCCTTTCATTCAGTCAGTAGCTTCAATCATTTCTGGACGTTTTTCAATGGCAAAAATCATTGAATATTGTAAATGCACAAACAGTAATTTTCTCCGCATTGCAAGGTGCAATTCTGAAATTTTTTGCTTTTTCCTGCTCCTCTTAGCATGATAAAGAAGATTCAAAGAGAGTGAGATGCCAGCTCCTTTCATTCAGTCAGTAGCTTCAATCATTTCTGGTATATGAATAACATGATGTTTTTCAATGGCAAAAATCAATGAATATTGTAAATGCACAAACAGTAATTTCTCCGCATTGCAAGGTGCAATTCTGAAATTTTTTGCTTTTTCCTGCTCCTCTTAGCATGATAAAGAAGATTCAAAGAGAGTGAGATGCCAGCTCCTTTCATTCAGTCAGTAGCTTCAATCATTTCTGGACGTTTTTCAATGGCAAAAATCAATGAATATTGTAAATGCACAAACAGTAATTTCTCCGCATTGCAAGATGCAATTCTGAAATTTTTTGGTTTTTCCTGCTCCTCTTAGCATGATAAAGAAGATTCAAAGAGAGTGAGATGCCAGCTCCTTTCATTCAGTCAGTAGCTTCAGTCATTTCTGGACGTTTTTCAATGGCAAAAATCAATGAATATTGTAAATGCACAAACAGTAATTTCTCCGCATTGCAAGGTGCAATTCTGAAATTTTTTGCTTTTTCCTGCTCCTCTTAGCATGATAAAGAAGATTCAAAGAGAGTGAGATGCCAGCTCCTTTCTTTCAGTCAGTAGCTTCAAACATTTCTGGTATAAACATTTCTGGACGTTTTTCAATGGCAAAAATCAATGAATATTGTAAATGCACAAACAGTAATATCTCCACATTGCAAGGTGCAATGCTGAAATTTTTTGCTTTTTCCTGCTAATCCTAGCATGATAAAGAAGATTCAAATAGAGTGAGATGCCAGCTCCTTTCATTCAGTCAGTAGCTTCAAACATTTCTGGACGTTTTTCATTGGCAAAAATCAATGAATATTGTAAATGCACAAACAGTAATATCTCCACATTGCAAGGTGCAATTCTGAAATTTTTTGCTTTTTCCTGCTAATCCTAGCATGATAAAGAAGATTCAAAGAGAGTGAGATGTCAGCTCCTTTCATTCAGTCAGTAGCTTCAAACATTTCTGGTATATGAATAACATGATGTTTTTCAATGGCAAAAATCAATGAATATTGTAAATGCACAAACAGTAATATCTCCACATTGCAAGGTGCAATTCTGAAATTTTTTGCTTTTTCCTGCTACTCCTAGCATGATAAAGAAGATTCAAAGAGAGTGAGATGCCAGCTCCTTTCATTCAGTCAGTAGCTTCAATCATTTCTGGACGTTTTTCAATGGCAAAAATCAATGAATATTGTAAATGCACAAACAGTAATTTCTCCGCATTGCAAGATGCAATTCTGAAATTTTTTGCTTTTTCCTGCTCCTCTTAGCATGATAAAGAAGATTCAAAGAGAGTGAGATGCCAGCTCCTTTCATTCAGTCAGTAGCTTCAGTCATTTCTGGACGTTTTTCAATGGCAAAAATCAATGAATATTGTAAATGCACAAACAGTAATTTCTCCGCATTGCAAAGGTGCAATTCTGAAATTTTTTGCTTTTTCCTGCTCCTCTTAGCATGATAAAGAAGATTCAAAGAGAGTGAGATGCCAGCTCCTTTCATTCAGTCAGTAGCTTCAAACATTTCTGGTATAAACATTTCTGGATGTTTTTCAATGGCAAAAATCAATGAATATTGTAAATGCACAAACAGTAATATCTCCACATTGCAAGGTGCAATGCTGAAATTTTTTGCTTTTTCCTGCTAATCCTAGGATGATAAAGAAGATTCAAATAGAGTGAGATGCCAGCTCCTTTCATTCAGTCAGTAGCTTCAAACATTTCTGGACGTTTTTCAATGGCAAAAATCAATGAATATTGTAAATGCACAAACAGTAATATCTCCACATTGCAAGGTGCAATTCTGAAATTTTTTGCTTTTTCCTGCTAATCCTAGCATGATAAAGAAGATTCAAAGAGAGTGAGATGTCAGCTCCTTTCATTCAGTCAGTAGCTTCAAACATTTCTGGTATATGAATAACATGATGTTTTTCAATGGCAAAAATCAATGAATATTGTAAATGCACAAACAGTAATATCTCCACATTGCAAGGTGCAATTCTGAAATTTTTTGCTTTTTCCTGCTAATCCTAGCATGATAAAGAAGATTCAAAGAGAGTGAGATGCCAGCTCCTTTCATTCAGTCAGTAGCTTCAAACATTTCTGGACGTTTTTCAATGGCAAAAATCAATGAATATTGTAAATGCACAAACAGTAATATCTCCACATTGCAAGGTGCAATTCTGAAATTTTTTGCTTTTTCCTGCTACTCCTAGCATGATAAAGAAGATTCAAAGAGAGTGAGATGCCAGCTCCTTTCATTCAGTCAGTAGCTTCAAACATTTCTGGACGTTTTTCAATGGCAAAAATCAATGAATATTGTAAATGCACAAACAGTAATATCTCCACATTGCAAGGTGCAATTCTGAAATTTTTTGCTTTTTCCTGCTAATCCTAGCATGATAAAGAAGATTCAAAGAGAGTGAGATGCCAGCTCCTTTCATTCAGTCAGTAGCTTCAAACATTTCTGGACGTTTTTCAATGGCAAAAATCAATGAATATTGTAAATGCACAAACAGTAATTTCTCCGCATTGCAAGGTGCAATTCTGAAATTTTTTGCTTTTTCCTGCTCCTCTTAGCATGATAAAGAAGATTCAAAGAGAGTGAGATGCCAGCTCCTTTCATTCAGTCAGTAGCTTCAATCATTTCTGGTATATGAATAACATGATGTTTTTCAATGGCAAAAATCAATGAATATTGTAAATGCACAAACAGTAATTTCTCCGCATTGCAAGGTGCAATTCTGAAATTTTTTGCTTTTTCCTGCTCCTCTTAGCATGATAAAGAAGATTCAAAGAGAGTGAGATGCCAGCTCCTTTCATTCAGTCA
>NW_027366439.1:0-72645 GCF_046119375.1 Phyllobates terribilis
TAGATAATGAATATTGTAAATGCACAAACAGTAATATCTCCACATTGCACGGTGCAAATTCTGAAATTTTTAGCGTTTTCCTGTTATCCTAGCATGATAAAGAAGATTCAAAGAGAGTGAGATGCCAGCTCCTTTCATTCAGTCAGTAGCTTCAAACATTTCTGGTATATGAAAAACATGTTTTTCAATGCAAAAATCAATGAATATTGTAAATGCACAAACAGTAATATCTCCACATTGCACGGTGCAATTCTGAAATTTTTAGCTTTTTCCTGTTAATCCTAGCATGATAAAGAAGATTCAAAGAGAGTGAGATGCCAGCTCCTTTCATTCAGTCAGTAGCTTCAAACATTTCTGGTATATGAAAAACATGTTTTTCAATGGCAAAAATCAATGAATATTGTAAATGCACAAACAGTAATATCTCCACATTGCACGGTGCAATTCTGAAATTTTTAGCTTTTTCCTGTTAATCCTAGCATGATAAAGAAGATTCAAAGAGAGTGAGATGCCAGCTCCTTTCATTCAGTCAGTAGCTTCAAACATTTCTGGTATATGAAAAACATGTTTTTCAATGGCAAAAATCAATGAATATTGTAAATGCCACAAACAGTAATATCTCCACATTGCACGGTGCAATTCTGAAATTTTTTGCTTTTTCCTGTTAATCCTAGCATGATAAAGAAGATTCAAAGAGAGTGAGATGCCAGCTCCTTTCATTCAGTCAGTAGCTTCAAACATTTCTGGTATATGAAAAACATGTTTTTCAATGGCAAAAATCAATGAATATTGTAAATGCACAAACAGTAATATCTCCACATTGCACGGTGCAATTCTGAAATTTTTTGCTTTTTCCTGTTAATCCTAGCATGATAAAGAAGATTCAAAGAGAGTGAGATGCCAGCTCCTTTCATTCAGTCAGTAGCTTCAAACATTTCTGGTATATGAAAAACATGTTTTTCAATGGCAAAAATCAATGAATATTGTAAATGCACAAACAGTAATATCTCCACATTGCAAAGGTGCAATTCTGAAATTTTTTGCTTTTTCCTGCTAATCCTAGCATGATAAAGAAGATTCAAAGAGAGTGAGATGCCAGCTCCTTTTATTCAGTCAGTAGCTTCAAACATTTCTGGTATATGAAAACGTTTTTCAATGGCAAAATCAATGAATATTGTAATGCACAAACAGTAATATCTCCACATTGCACGGTGCAATTCTGAAATTTTTAGCTTTTTCCTGTTAATCCTAGCATGATAAAGAAGATTCAAAGAGAGTGAGATGCCAGCTCCTTTCATTCAGTCAGTAGCTTCAAACATTTCTGGTATATGAAAAACATGTTTTTCAATGGCAAAAATCAATGAATATTGTAAATGCACAAACAGTAATATCTCCACATTGCAAAGTGCAATTCTGAAATTTTTTGCTTTTTCCTGCTAATCCTAGCATGATAAAGAAGATTCAAAGAGAGTGAGATGCCAGCTCCTTTCATTCAGTCAGTAGCTTCAAACATTTCTGGTATATGAAAAACTGTTTTTCAATGGCAAAAATCAATGAATATTGTAAATGCACAAACAGTAATATCTCCGCATTGCAAGGTGCAATTCTGAAATTTTTTGCTTTTTCCTGCTAATCCTAGCATGATAAAGAAGATTCAAAGAGAGTGAGATGCCAGCTCCTTTCATTCAGTCAGTAGCTTCAAACATTTCTGGTATATGAAAAACATGTTTTTTCAATGGCAAAAATCAATGAATATTGTAAATGCACAACAGTAATATCTCCACATTGCACGGTGCAATTCTGAAATTTTTAGCTTTTTCCTGCTAATCCTAGCATGATAAAGAAGATTCAAGAGAGTGAGATGCCAGCTCCTTTCATTCAGTCAGTAGCTTCAAACATTTCTGGTATATGAAAAACATGTTTTTCAATGGCAAAAATCAATGAATATTGTAAATGCACAAACAGTAATATCTCCACATTGCACGGTGCAATTCTGAAATTTTTAGCTTTTTCCTGTTAATCCTAGCATGATAAAGAAGATTCAAAGAGAGTGAGATGCCAGCTCCTTTCATTCAGTCAGTAGCTTCAAACATTTCTGGTATATGAAAACATGTTTTTCAATGGCAAAAATCAATGAATATTGTAAATGCACAAACAGTAATATCTCCACATTGCACGGTGCAATTCTGAAATTTTTAGCTTTTTCCTGTTAATCCTAGCATGATAAAGAAGATTCAAAGAGAGTGAGATGCCAGCTCCTTTCATTCAGTCAGTAGCTTCAAACATTTCTGGTATATGAAAAACGTTTTTCAATGGCAAAAATCAATGAATTATTGTAAATGCACAAACAGTAATATCTCCACATTGCAAGGTGCAATTCTGAAATTTTTTGCTTTTTCCTGTTAATCCTAGCATGATAAAGATTCAAAGAGAGTGAGATGCCAGCTCCTTTCATTCAGTCAGTAGCTTCAAACATTTTCTGGTATATGAAAAACGTTTTTCAATGGCAAAAATCAATGAATATTGTAAATGCACAAACAGTAATATCTCCGCATTGCAAGGTGCAATTCTGAAATTTTTTGCTTTTTCCTGCTAATCCTAGCATGATAAAGAAGATTCAAAGAGAGTGAGATGCCAGCTCCTTTCATTCAGTCAGTAGCTTCAAACATTTCTGGTATATGAAAAACATGTTTTTCAATGGCAAAAATCAATGAATATTGTAAATGCACAGTAATATCTCCACATTGCACGGTGCAATTCTGAAATTTTTAGCTTTTTCCTGTTAATCCTAGCATGATAAAGAAGATTCAAAGAGATTGAGATGCCAGCTCCTTTTATTCAGTCAGTAGCTTCAAACATTTCTGGTATATGAAAAACGTTTTTCAATGGCAAAAATCAATGAATATTGTAAATGCACAAACAGTAATATCTCCACATTGCACGGTGCAATTCTGAAATTTTTAGCTTTTTCCTGTTAATCCTAGCATGATAAAGAAGATCAAAGAGAGTGAGATGCCAGCTCCTTTCATTCAGTCAGTAGCTTCAAACATTTCTGGTATATGAAAAACATGTTTTTCAATGGCAAAAATCAATGAATATTGTAAATGCACAAACAGTAATATCTCCACATTGCAAGGTGCAATTCTGAATTTTTTGCTTTTTCCTGCTAATCCTAGCATGATAAAGAAGATTCAAAGAGAGTGAGATGCCAGCTCCTTTTATTCAGTCAGTAGCTTCAAACATTTCTGGTATATGAAAAACGTTTTTCAATGGCAAAAATCAATGAATATTGTAAATGCACAAACAGTAATATCTCCACATTGCACGGTGCAATTCTGAAATTTTTAGCTTTTTCCTGTTAGAAAAACGTTTTTCAATGGCAAAAATCAATGATATTGTAAATGCACAAACAGTAATATCTCCACATTGCAAGGTGCAATTCTGAAATTTTTTGCTTTTTCCTGTTAATCCTAGCATGATAAAGAAGATTCAAAGAGAGTGAGATGCCAGCTCCTTTCATTCAGTCAGTAGCTTCAAACATTTCTGGTATATGAAAAACATGTTTTTCAATGGCAAAAATCAATGAATATTGTAAATGCACAAACAGTAATATCTCCACATTGCAAGGTGCAATTCTGAAATTTTTTGCTTTTTCCTGCTAATCCTAGCATGATAAAGAAGATTCAAAGAGAGTGAGATGCCAGCTCCTTTCATCAGTCAGTAGCTTCAAACATTCTGGTATATGAAAAACGTTTTTCAATGGCAAAAATCAATGAATATTGTAAATGCACAAACAGTAATATCTCCACATTGCAAGGTGCAATTCTGAAATTTTTTGCTTTTTCCTGTTAATCCTAGCATGATAAAGAAGATTCAAAGAGAGTGAGATGCCAGCTCCTTTCATTCAGTCAGTAGCTTCAAACATTTCTGGTATATGAAAAACGTTTTTCAATGGCAAAAATCAATGAATATTGTAAATGCACAAACAGTAATATCTCCGCATTGCAAGGTGCAATTCTGAAATTTTTTGCTTTTTCCTGCTAATCCTAGCATGATAAAGAAGATTCAAAGAGAGTGAGATGCCAGCTCCTTTCATTCAGTCAGTAGCTTCAAACATTTCTGGTATATGAAAAACATGTTTTTCAATGGCAAAAATCAATGAATATTGTAAATGCACAAACAGTAATATCTCCACATTGCACGGTGCAATTCTGAAATTTTTAGCTTTTTCCTGTTAATCCTAGCATGATAAAGAAGATTCAAAGAGAGTGAGATGCCAGCTCCTTTCATTCAGTCAGTAGCTTCAAACATTTCTGGTATATGAAAAACATGTTTTTCAATGGCAAAAATCAATGAATATTGTAATGCACAAACAGTAATATCTCCACATTGCAAAGTGCAATTCTGAAATTTTTTGCTTTTTCCTGCTAATCCTAGCATGATAAAGAAGATTCAAAGAGAGTGAGATGCCAGCTCCTTTTATTCAGTCAGTAGCTTCAAACATTTCTGGTATATGAAAAACGTTTTTCAATGGCAAAAATCAATGAATATTGTAAATGCACAAACAGTAATATCTCCACATTGCACGGTGCAATTCTGAAATTTTTAGCTTTTTCCTGTTAATCCTAGCATGATAAAGAAGATTCAAAGAGAGTGAGATGCCAGCTCCTTTCATTCAGTCAGTAGCTTCAAACATTTCTGGTATATGAAAAACATGTTTTTCAATGGCAAAAATCAATGAATATTGTAAATGCACAAACAGTAATATCTCCACATTGCAAAGTGCAATTCTGAAATTTTTTGCTTTTTCCTGCTAATCCTAGCATGATAAAGAAGAGTCAAAGAGAGTGAGATGCCAGCTCCTTTCATTCAGTCAGTAGCTTCAAACATTTCTGGTATATGAAAAACATGTTTTTCAATGGCAAAAATCAATGAATATTGTAAATGCACAAACAGTAATATCTCCACATTGCACGGTGCAATTCTGAAATTTTTAGCTTTTTCCTGTTAATCCTAGCATGATAAAGAAGATTCAAAGAGAGTGAGATGCCAGCTCCTTTCATTCAGTCAGTAGCTTCAAACATTTCTGGTATATGAAAAACATGTTTTTCAATGGCAAAAATCAATGAATATTGTAAATGCACAAACAGTAATATCTCCACATTGCACGGTGCAATTCTGAAATTTTTAGCTTTTTCCTGTTAATCCTAGCATGATAAAGAAGATTCAAAGAGAGTGAGATGCCAGCTCCTTTCATTCAGTCAGTAGCTTCAAACATTTCTGGTATATGAAAAACATGTTTTTCAATGGCAAAAATCAATGAATATTGTAAATGCACAAACAGTAATATCTCCACATTGCACGGTGCAATTCTGAAATTTTTAGCTTTTTCCTGTTAATCCTAGCATGATAAAGAAGATTCAAAGAGAGTGAGATGCCAGCTCCTTTCATTCAGTCAGTAGCTTCAAACATTTCTGGTATATGAAAAACATGTTTTTCAATGGCAAAAATCAATGAATATTGTAAATGCACAAACAGTAATATCTCCACATTGCACGGTGCAATTCTGAAATTTTTAGCTTTTTCCTGTTAATCCTAGCATGATAAAGAAGATTCAAAGAGAGTGAGATGCCAGCTCCTTTCATTCAGTCAGTAGCTTCAAACATTTCTGGTATATGAAAAACATGTTTTTCAATGGCAAAAATCAATGAATATTGTAAATGCACAAACAGTAATATCTCCACATTGCACGGTGCAATTCTGAAATTTTTAGCTTTTTCCTGTTAATCCTAGCATGATAAAGAAGATTCAAAGAGAGTGAGATGCCAGCTCCTTTCATTCAGTCAGTAGCTTCAAACATTTCTGGTATATGAAAAACATGTTTTTCAATGGCAAAAATCAATGAATATTGTAAATGCACAAACAGTAATATCTCCACATTGCAAGGTGCAATTCTGAAATTTTTTGCTTTTTCCTGTTAATCCTAGCATGATAAAGAAGATTCAAAGAGAGTGAGATGCCAGCTCCTTTCATTCAGTCAGTAGCTTCAAACATTTCTGGTATATGAAAAACATGTTTTTCAATGGCAAAAATCAATGAATATTGTAAATGCACAAACAGTAATATCTCCACATTGCAAGGTGCAATTCTGAAATTTTTTGCTTTTTCCTGCTAATCCTAGCATGATAAAGAAGATTCAAAGAGAGTGAGATGCCAGCTCCTTTTATTCAGTCAGTAGCTTCAAACATTTCTGGTATATGAAAAACGTTTTTCAATGGCAAAAATCAATGAATATTGTAAATGCACAAACAGTAATATCTCCACATTGCACGGTGCAATTCTGAAATTTTTAGCTTTTTCCTGTTAATCCTAGCATGATAAAGAAGATTCAAAGAGAGTGAGATGCCAGCTCCTTTCATTCAGTCAGTAGCTTCAAACATTTCTGGTATATGAAAAACATGTTTTTCAATGGCAAAAATCAATGAATATTGTAAATGCACAAACAGTAATATCTCCACATTGCAAAGTGCAATTCTGAAATTTTTTGCTTTTTCCTGCTAATCCTAGCATGATAAAGAAGATTCAAAGAGAGTGAGATGCCAGCTCCTTTTATTCAGTCAGTAGCTTCAAACATTTCTGGTATATGAAAAACGTTTTTCAATGGCAAAAATCAATGAATATTGTAAATGCACAAACAGTAATATCTCCACATTGCACGGTGCAATTCTGAAATTTTTAGCTTTTTCCTGTTAATCCTAGCATGATAAAGAAGATTCAAAGAGAGTGAGATGCCAGCTCCTTTCATTCAGTCAGTAGCTTCAAACATTTCTGGTATATGAAAAACATGTTTTTCAATGGCAAAAATCAATGAATATTGTAAATGCACAAACAGTAATATCTCCACATTGCAAAGTGCAATTCTGAAATTTTTTGCTTTTTCCTGCTAATCCTAGCATGATAAAGAAGATTCAAAGAGAGTGAGATGCCAGCTCCTTTCATTCAGTCAGTAGCTTCAAACATTTCTGGTATATGAAAAACATGTTTTTCAATGGCAAAAATCAATGAATATTGTAAATGCACAAACAGTAATATCTCCGCATTGCAAGGTGCAATTCTGAAATTTTTTGCTTTTTCCTGCTAATCCTAGCATGATAAAGAAGATTCAAAGAGAGTGAGATGCCAGCTCCTTTCATTCAGTCAGTAGCTTCAAACATTTCTGGTATATGAAAAACATGTTTTTCAATGGCAAAAATCAATGAATATTGTAAATGCACAAACAGTAATATCTCCACATTGCACGGTGCAATTCTGAAATTTTTAGCTTTTTCCTGCTAATCCTAGCATGATAAAGAAGATTCAAAGAGAGTGAGATGCCAGCTCCTTTCATTCAGTCAGTAGCTTCAAACATTTCTGGTATATGAAAAACATGTTTTTCAATGGCAAAAATCAATGAATATTGTAAATGCACAAACAGTAATATCTCCACATTGCACGGTGCAATTCTGAAATTTTTAGCTTTTTCCTGTTAATCCTAGCATGATAAAGAAGATTCAAAGAGAGTGAGATGCCAGCTCCTTTCATTCAGTCAGTAGCTTCAAACATTTCTGGTATATGAAAAACATGTTTTTCAATGGCAAAAATCAATGAATATTGTAAATGCACAAACAGTAATATCTCCACATTGCACGGTGCAATTCTGAAATTTTTAGCTTTTTCCTGTTAATCCTAGCATGATAAAGAAGATTCAAAGAGAGTGAGATGCCAGCTCCTTTCATTCAGTCAGTAGCTTCAAACATTTCTGGTATATGAAAAACGTTTTTCAATGGCAAAAATCAATGAATATTGTAAATGCACAAACAGTAATATCTCCACATTGCAAGGTGCAATTCTGAAATTTTTTGCTTTTTCCTGTTAATCCTAGCATGATAAAGATTCAAAGAGAGTGAGATGCCAGCTCCTTTCATTCAGTCAGTAGCTTCAAACATTTCTGGTATATGAAAAACGTTTTTCAATGGCAAAAATCAATGAATATTGTAAATGCACAAACAGTAATATCTCCGCATTGCAAGGTGCAATTCTGAAATTTTTTGCTTTTTCCTGCTAATCCTAGCATGATAAAGAAGATTCAAAGAGAGTGAGATGCCAGCTCCTTTCATTCAGTCAGTAGCTTCAAACATTTCTGGTATATGAAAAACATGTTTTTCAATGGCAAAAATCAATGAATATTGTAAATGCACAGTAATATCTCCACATTGCACGGTGCAATTCTGAAATTTTTAGCTTTTTCCTGTTAATCCTAGCATGATAAAGAAGATTCAAAGAGAGTGAGATGCCAGCTCCTTTTATTCAGTCAGTAGCTTCAAACATTTCTGGTATATGAAAAACGTTTTTCAATGGCAAAAATCAATGAATATTGTAAATGCACAAACAGTAATATCTCCACATTGCACGGTGCAATTCTGAAATTTTTAGCTTTTTCCTGTTAATCCTAGCATGATAAAGAAGATTCAAAGAGAGTGAGATGCCAGCTCCTTTCATTCAGTCAGTAGCTTCAAACATTTCTGGTATATGAAAAACATGTTTTTCAATGGCAAAAATCAATGAATATTGTAAATGCACAAACAGTAATATCTCCACATTGCAAGGTGCAATTCTGAAATTTTTTGCTTTTTCCTGCTAATCCTAGCATGATAAAGAAGATTCAAAGAGAGTGAGATGCCAGCTCCTTTTATTCAGTCAGTAGCTTCAAACATTTCTGGTATATGAAAAACGTTTTTCAATGGCAAAAATCAATGAATATTGTAAATGCACAAACAGTAATATCTCCACATTGCACGGTGCAATTCTGAAATTTTTAGCTTTTTCCTGTTAGAAAAACGTTTTTCAATGGCAAAAATCAATGAATATTGTAAATGCACAAACAGTAATATCTCCACATTGCAAGGTGCAATTCTGAAATTTTTTGCTTTTTCCTGTTAATCCTAGCATGATAAAGAAGATTCAAAGAGAGTGAGATGCCAGCTCCTTTCATTCAGTCAGTAGCTTCAAACATTTCTGGTATATGAAAAACATGTTTTTCAATGGCAAAAATCAATGAATATTGTAAATGCACAAACAGTAATATCTCCACATTGCAAGGTGCAATTCTGAAATTTTTTGCTTTTTCCTGCTAATCCTAGCATGATAAAGAAGATTCAAAGAGAGTGAGATGCCAGCTCCTTTCATTCAGTCAGTAGCTTCAAACATTTCTGGTATATGAAAAACGTTTTTCAATGGCAAAAATCAATGAATATTGTAAATGCACAAACAGTAATATCTCCACATTGCAAGGTGCAATTCTGAAATTTTTTGCTTTTTCCTGTTAATCCTAGCATGATAAAGAAGATTCAAAGAGAGTGAGATGCCAGCTCCTTTCATTCAGTCAGTAGCTTCAAACATTTCTGGTATATGAAAAACGTTTTTCAATGGCAAAAATCAATGAATATTGTAAATGCACAAACAGTAATATCTCCGCATTGCAAGGTGCAATTCTGAAATTTTTTGCTTTTTCCTGCTAATCCTAGCATGATAAAGAAGATTCAAAGAGAGTGAGATGCCAGCTCCTTTCATTCAGTCAGTAGCTTCAAACATTTCTGGTATATGAAAAACATGTTTTTCAATGGCAAAAATCAATGAATATTGTAAATGCACAAACAGTAATATCTCCACATTGCACGGTGCAATTCTGAAATTTTTAGCTTTTTCCTGTTAATCCTAGCATGATAAAGAAGATTCAAAGAGAGTGAGATGCCAGCTCCTTTCATTCAGTCAGTAGCTTCAAACATTTCTGGTATATGAAAAACATGTTTTTCAATGGCAAAAATCAATGAATATTGTAAATGCACAAACAGTAATATCTCCACATTGCAAAGTGCAATTCTGAAATTTTTTGCTTTTTCCTGCTAATCCTAGCATGATAAAGAAGATTCAAAGAGAGTGAGATGCCAGCTCCTTTTATTCAGTCAGTAGCTTCAAACATTTCTGGTATATGAAAAACGTTTTTCAATGGCAAAAATCAATGAATATTGTAAATGCACAAACAGTAATATCTCCACATTGCACGGTGCAATTCTGAAATTTTTTGCTTTTTCCTGTTAATCCTAGCATGATAAAGAAGATTCAAAGAGAGTGAGATGCCAGCTCCTTTCATTCAGTCAGTAGCTTCAAACATTTCTGGTATATGAAAAACATGTTTTTCAATGGCAAAAATCAATGAATATTGTAAATGCACAAACAGTAATATCTCCACATTGCAAAGTGCAATTCTGAAATTTTTTGCTTTTTCCTGCTAATCCTAGCATGATAAAGAAGAGTCAAAGAGAGTGAGATGCCAGCTCCTTTCATTCAGTCAGTAGCTTCAAACATTTCTGGTATATGAAAAACATGTTTTTCAATGGCAAAAATCAATGAATATTGTAAATGCACAAACAGTAATATCTCCGCATTGCAAGGTGCAATTCTGAAATTTTTTGCTTTTTCCTGCTAATCCTAGCATGATAAAGAAGATTCAAAGAGAGTGAGATGCCAGCTCCTTTCATTCAGTCAGTAGCTTCAAACATTTCTGGTATATGAAAAACATGTTTTTCAATGGCAAAAATCAATGAATATTGTAAATGCACAAACAGTAATATCTCCACATTGCACGGTGCAATTCTGAAATTTTTAGCTTTTTCCTGTTAATCCTAGCATGATAAAGAAGATTCAAAGAGAGTGAGATGCCAGCTCCTTTCATTCAGTCAGTAGCTTCAAACATTTCTGGTATATGAAAAACATGTTTTTCAATGGCAAAAATCAATGAATATTGTAAATGCACAAACAGTAATATCTCCACATTGCACGGTGCAATTCTGAAATTTTTAGCTTTTTCCTGTTAATCCTAGCATGATAAAGAAGATTCAAAGAGAGTGAGATGCCAGCTCCTTTCATTCAGTCAGTAGCTTCAAACATTTCTGGTATATGAAAAACATGTTTTTCAATGGCAAAAATCAATGAATATTGTAAATGCACAAACAGTAATATCTCCACATTGCACGGTGCAATTCTGAAATTTTTAGCTTTTTCCTGTTAATCCTAGCATGATAAAGAAGATTCAAAGAGAGTGAGATGCCAGCTCCTTTCATTCAGTCAGTAGCTTCAAACATTTCTGGTATATGAAAAACATGTTTTTCAATGGCAAAAATCAATGAATATTGTAAATGCACAAACAGTAATATCTCCACATTGCACGGTGCAATTCTGAAATTTTTAGCTTTTTCCTGTTAATCCTAGCATGATAAAGAAGATTCAAAGAGAGTGAGATGCCAGCTCCTTTCATTCAGTCAGTAGCTTCAAACATTTCTGGTATATGAAAAACATGTTTTTCAATGGCAAAAATCAATGAATATTGTAAATGCACAAACAGTAATATCTCCACATTGCACGGTGCAATTCTGAAATTTTTAGCTTTTTCCTGTTAATCCTAGCATGATAAAGAAGATTCAAAGAGAGTGAGATGCCAGCTCCTTTCATTCAGTCAGTAGCTTCAAACATTTCTGGTATATGAAAAACATGTTTTTCAATGGCAAAAATCAATGAATATTGTAAATGCACAAACAGTAATATCTCCACATTGCAAGGTGCAATTCTGAAATTTTTTGCTTTTTCCTGTTAATCCTAGCATGATAAAGAAGATTCAAAGAGAGTGAGATGCCAGCTCCTTTCATTCAGTCAGTAGCTTCAAACATTTCTGGTATATGAAAAACATGTTTTTCAATGGCAAAAATCAATGAATATTGTAAATGCACAAACAGTAATATCTCCACATTGCAAGGTGCAATTCTGAAATTTTTTGCTTTTTCCTGCTAATCCTAGCATGATAAAGAAGATTCAAAGAGAGTGAGATGCCAGCTCCTTTTATTCAGTCAGTAGCTTCAAACATTTCTGGTATATGAAAAACGTTTTTCAATGGCAAAAATCAATGAATATTGTAAATGCACAAACAGTAATATCTCCACATTGCACGGTGCAATTCTGAAATTTTTAGCTTTTTCCTGTTAATCCTAGCATGATAAAGAAGATTCAAAGAGAGTGAGATGCCAGCTCCTTTCATTCAGTCAGTAGCTTCAAACATTTCTGGTATATGAAAAACATGTTTTTCAATGGCAAAAATCAATGAATATTGTAAATGCACAAACAGTAATATCTCCACATTGCAAAGTGCAATTCTGAAATTTTTTGCTTTTTCCTGCTAATCCTAGCATGATAAAGAAGATTCAAAGAGAGTGAGATGCCAGCTCCTTTTATTCAGTCAGTAGCTTCAAACATTTCTGGTATATGAAAAACGTTTTTCAATGGCAAAAATCAATGAATATTGTAAATGCACAAACAGTAATATCTCCACATTGCACGGTGCAATTCTGAAATTTTTAGCTTTTTCCTGTTAATCCTAGCATGATAAAGAAGATTCAAAGAGAGTGAGATGCCAGCTCCTTTCATTCAGTCAGTAGCTTCAAACATTTCTGGTATATGAAAAACATGTTTTTCAATGGCAAAAATCAATGAATATTGTAAATGCACAAACAGTAATATCTCCACATTGCAAAGTGCAATTCTGAAATTTTTTGCTTTTTCCTGCTAATCCTAGCATGATAAAGAAGATTCAAAGAGAGTGAGATGCCAGCTCCTTTCATTCAGTCAGTAGCTTCAAACATTTCTGGTATATGAAAAACATGTTTTTCAATGGCAAAAATCAATGAATATTGTAAATGCACAAACAGTAATATCTCCGCATTGCAAGGTGCAATTCTGAAATTTTTTGCTTTTTCCTGCTAATCCTAGCATGATAAAGAAGATTCAAAGAGAGTGAGATGCCAGCTCCTTTCATTCAGTCAGTAGCTTCAAACATTTCTGGTATATGAAAAACATGTTTTTCAATGGCAAAAATCAATGAATATTGTAAATGCACAAACAGTAATATCTCCACATTGCACGGTGCAATTCTGAAATTTTTAGCTTTTTCCTGCTAATCCTAGCATGATAAAGAAGATTCAAAGAGAGTGAGATGCCAGCTCCTTTCATTCAGTCAGTAGCTTCAAACATTTCTGGTATATGAAAAACATGTTTTTCAATGGCAAAAATCAATGAATATTGTAAATGCACAAACAGTAATATCTCCACATTGCACGGTGCAATTCTGAAATTTTTAGCTTTTTCCTGTTAATCCTAGCATGATAAAGAAGATTCAAAGAGAGTGAGATGCCAGCTCCTTTCATTCAGTCAGTAGCTTCAAACATTTCTGGTATATGAAAAACATGTTTTTCAATGGCAAAAATCAATGAATATTGTAAATGCACAAACAGTAATATCTCCACATTGCACGGTGCAATTCTGAAATTTTTAGCTTTTTCCTGTTAATCCTAGCATGATAAAGAAGATTCAAAGAGAGTGAGATGCCAGCTCCTTTCATTCAGTCAGTAGCTTCAAACATTTCTGGTATATGAAAAACGTTTTTCAATGGCAAAAATCAATGAATATTGTAAATGCACAAACAGTAATATCTCCACATTGCAAGGTGCAATTCTGAAATTTTTTGCTTTTTCCTGTTAATCCTAGCATGAT
Organism: Phyllobates terribilis; assembly: GCF_046119375.1. Lineage (NCBI taxonomy): Eukaryota > Metazoa > Chordata > Amphibia > Anura > Dendrobatidae > Phyllobates > Phyllobates terribilis. The sequence continues at coordinate 13,636 of NW_027366439.1, forward strand.
AAAGATTCAAAGAGAGTGAGATGCCAGCTCCTTTCATTCAGTCAGTAGCTTCAAACATTTCTGGTATATGAAAAACGTTTTTCAATGGCAAAAATCAATGAATATTGTAAATGCACAAACAGTAATATCTCCGCATTGCAAGGTGCAATTCTGAAATTTTTTGCTTTTTCCTGCTAATCCTAGCATGATAAAGAAGATTCAAAGAGAGTGAGATGCCAGCTCCTTTCATTCAGTCAGTAGCTTCAAACATTTCTGGTATATGAAAAACATGTTTTTCAATGGCAAAAATCAATGAATATTGTAAATGCACAGTAATATCTCCACATTGCACGGTGCAATTCTGAAATTTTTAGCTTTTTCCTGTTAATCCTAGCATGATAAAGAAGATTCAAAGAGAGTGAGATGCCAGCTCCTTTCATTCAGTCAGTAGCTTCAAACATTTCTGGTATATGAAAAACATGTTTTTCAATGGCAAAAATCAATGAATATTGTAAATGCACAAACAGTAATATCTCCACATTGCAAGGTGCAATTCTGAAATTTTTTGCTTTTTCCTGCTAATCCTAGCATGATAAAGAAGATTCAAAGAGAGTGAGATGCCAGCTCCTTTCATTCAGTCAGTAGCTTCAAACATTTCTGGTATATGAAAAACATGTTTTTCAATGGCAAAAATCAATGAATATTGTAAATGCACAAACAGTAATATCTCCACATTGCACGGTGCAATTCTGAAATTTTTAGCTTTTTCCTGTTAATCCTAGCATGATAAAGAAGATTCAAAGAGAGTGAGATGCCAGCTCCTTTCATTCAGTCAGTAGCTTCAAACATTTCTGGTATATGAAAAACATGTTTTTCAATGGCAAAAATCAATGAATATTGTAAATGCACAAACAGTAATATCTCCACATTGCAAGGTGCAATTCTGAAATTTTTTGCTTTTTCCTGCTAATCCTAGCATGATAAAGAAGATTCAAAGAGAGTGAGATGCCAGCTCCTTTCATTCAGTCAGTAGCTTCAAACATTTCTGGTATATGAAAAACATGTTTTTCAATGGCAAAAATCAATGAATATTGTAAATGCACAAACAGTAATTTCTCCGCATTGCAAGGTGCAATTCTGAAATTTTTTGCTTTTTCCTGCTCCTCTTAGCATGATAAAGAAGATTCAAAGAGAGTGAGATGCCAGCTCCTTTCATTCAGTCAGTAGCTTCAAACATTTCTGGCATATGAATAACATGTTTTTCAATGGCAAAAATCAATGAATATTGTAAATGCACAAACAGTAATTTCTCCGCATTGCAAGGTGCAATTCTGAAATTTTTTGCTTTATCCTGCTCCTCTTAGCATGATAAAGAAGATTCAAAGAGAGTGAGATGCCAGCTCCTTTCATTCAGTCAGTAGCTTCAATCATTTCTGGATGTTTTTCAATGGCAAAAATCAATGAATATTGTAAATGCACAAACTGTAATTTCTCCGCATTGCAAGGTGCAATTCTGAAATTTTTTGCTTTTTCCTGCTCCTCTTAGCATGATAAAGAAGATTCAAAGAGAGTGAGATGCCAGCTCCTTTCATTCAGTCAGTAGCTTCAAACATTTCTGGTATATGAATAACATGTTTTTCAATGGTAAAAATCAATGAATATTGTAAATGCACAAACAGTAATTTCTCCGCAATGCAAGGTGCAATTCTGAAATTTTTTGCTTTTTCCCGCTCCTCTTAGCATGATAAAGAAGATTCAAAGAGAGTGAGGTGCCAGCTCCTTTCATTCAGTCAGTAGCTTCAAACATTTCTGGTATATGAATAACATGTTTTTCAATGGCAAAAATCAATGAATATTGTAAATGCACAAACAGTAATTTCTCCGCATTGCAAGGTGCAATTCTGAAATTTTTTGATTTTTCCTGCTCCTCTTAGCATGATAAAGAAAATTCAAAGAGAGTGAGATGCCGGCTCCTTTCATTCAGTCAGTAGCTTCAATCATTTCTGGACGTTTTTCAATGGCAAAAATCAATGAATATTGTAAATGCACAAACAGTAATTTCTCCGCATTGCAAGGTGCAATTCTGAAATTTTTTGCTTTTTCCTGCTCCTCTTAGCATGATAAAGAAGATTCAAAGAGAGTGAGATGCCAGCTCCTTTCATTCAGTCAGTAGCTTCAAACATTTCTGGTATATGAATAACATGATGTTTTTCAATGGCAAAAATCAATGAATATTGTAAATGCACAAACAGTAATTTCTCCGCATTGCAAGGTGCAATTCTGAAATTTTTTGCTTTTTCCTGCTCCTCTTAGCATGATAAAGAAGATTCAAAGAGAGTGAGATGCCAGCTCCTTTCATTCAGTCAGTAGCTTCAAACATTTCTGGTATATGAATAACATGATGTTTTTCAATGGCAAAAATCAATGAATATTGTAAATGCACAAACAGTAATTTCTCCGCATTGCAAGGTGCAATTCTGAAATTTTTTGCTTTTTCCTGCTCCTCTTAGCATGATAAAGAAGATTCAAAGAGAGTGACATGCCAGCTCCTTTCATTCAGTCAGTAGCTTCAATCATTTCTGGATGTTTTTCAATGGCAAAAATCAATGAATATTGTAAATGCACAAACTGTAATTTCTCCGCATTGCAAGGTGCAATTCTGAAATTTTTTGCTTTTTCCTGCTCCTCTTAGTATGATAAAGAAGATTCAAAGAGAGTGAGATGCCAGCTCCTTTCATTCAGTCAGTAGCTTCAATCATTTCTGGACGTTTTTCAGTGGCAAAAATCAATGAATATTGTAAATGCACAAACAGTAATTTCTCCACATTGCAAGGTGCAATTCTGAAATTTTTTGCTTTTTCCCGCTCCTCTTAGCATGATAAAGAAGATACAAAGAGAGTGATGTGCCAGCTCCTTTCATTCAGTCAGTAGCTTCAAACATTTCTGGTATTTGAATAACATGTTTTTCAATGGCAAAAATCAATGAATATTGTAAATGCACAAACAGTAATTTCTCCGCATTGCAAGGTGCAATTCTGAAATTTTTTGATTTTTCCTGCTCCTCTTAGCATGATAAAGAAGATTCAAAGAGAGTGAGATGCCAGCTCCTTTCATTCAGTCAGTAGCTTCAATCATTTCTGGACGTTTTTCAATGGCAAAAATCAATGAATATTGTAAATGCACAAACAGTAATTTCTCCGCATTGCAAGGTGCAATTCTGAAATTTTTTTGCTTTTTCCTGCTCCTCTTAGCATGATAAAGAAGATTCAAAGAGAGTGAGATGCCAGCTCCTTTCATTCAGTCAGTAGCTTCAAACATTTCTGGTATATGAATAACATGATGTTTTTCAATGGCAAAAATCAATGAATATTGTAAATGCACAAACAGTAATTTCTCCGCATTGCAAGGTACAAGTCTGAAATTTTTTGCTTTTTCCTGCTCCTCTTAGCATGATAAAGATTCAAAGAGAGTGAGATGCCAGTTACTTTCATTCAGTCAGTAGCTTCAATCATTTCTGGACGTTTTTCAATGGTAAAAATCAATGAATATTGTAAATGCACAAACAGTAATTTCTCCACATTGCAAGGTGCAATTCTGAAATTTTTTGCTTTTTCCTGCTCCTCTTAGCATGATAAAGAAGATTCAAAGAGAGTGAGATGCCAGCTCCTTTCATTCAGTCAGTAGCTTCAAACATTTCTGGTATATGAATAACATGATGTTTTTCAATGGCAAAAATCAATGAATATTGTAAATGCACAAACAGTAATTTCTCCGCATTGCAAGGTGCAATTCTGAAATTTTTTGCTTTTTCCTGCTCCTCTTAGCATGATAAAGAAGATTCAAAGAGAGTGAGATGCCAGCTCCTTTCATTCAGTCAGTAGCTTCAAACATTTCTGGTATATGAATAACATGATGTTTTTCAATGGCAAAAATCAATGAATATTGTAAATGCACAAACAGTAATTTCTCCGCATTGCAAGGTGCAATTCTGAAATTTTTTGCTTTTTCCTGCTCCTCTTAGCATGATAAAGAAGATTCAAAGAGAGTGAGATGCCAGCTCCTTTCATTCAGTCAGTAGCTTCAATCATTTCTGGATGTTTTTCAATGGCAAAAATCAATGAATATTGTAAATGCACAAACAGTAATTTCTCCGCATTGCAAGGTGCAATTCTGAAATTTTTTGCTTTTTCCTGCTCCTCTTAGCATGATAAAGAAGATTCAAAGAGAGTGAGATGTCAGCTCCTTTCATTCAGTCAGTAGCTTCAAACATTTCTGGTATATGAATAACATGATGTTTTTCAATGGCAAAAATCAATGAATATTGTAAATGCACAAACAGTAATTTCTCCGCATTGCAAGGTGCAATTCTGAAATTTTTTGCTTTTTCCTGCTCCTCTTAGCATGATAAAGAAGATTCAAAGAGAGTGAGATGCCAGCTCCTTTCATTCAGTCAGTAGCTTCAATCATTTCTGGATGTTTTTCAATGGCAAAAATCAATGAATATTGTAAATGCACAAACAGTAATTTCTCCGCATTGCAAGGTGCAATTCTGAAATTTTTTTCTTTTTCCTGCTCCTCTTAGCATGATAAAGAAGATTCAAAGAGAGTGAGATGCCAGCTCCTTTCGTTCAGTCAGTAGCTTCAATCATTTCTGGACGTTTTTCAATGGCAAAAATCATTGAATATTATAAATGCACAAACAGTAATTTCTCCGCATTGCAAGGTGCAATTCTGAAATTTTTTACTTTTTCCTGCTCCTCTTAGCATGATAAAGAAGATTCAAAGAGAGTGAGATGCCAGCTCCTTTCATTCAGTCAGTAGCTTCAATCATTTCTGGTATATGAATAACATGATGTTTTTCAATGGCAAAAATCAATGAATATTGTAAATGCACAAACAGTAATTTCTCCGCATTGCAAGGTGCAATTCTGAAATTTTTTGCTTTTTCCTGCTCCTCTTAGCATGATAAAGAAGATTCAAAGAGAGTGAGATGCCAGCTCCTTTCATTCAGTCAGTAGCTTCAATCATTTCTGGACGTTTTTCAATGGCAAAAATCAATGAATATTGTAAATGCACAAACTGTAATTTCTCCGCATTGCAAGGTGCAATTCTGAAATTTTTTGCTTTTTCCTGCTCCTCTTAGCATGATAAACAAGATTCAAAGAGAGTGAGATGCCAGTTCCTTTCATTCAGTCAGTAGCTTCAATCATTTCTGGATGTTTTTCAATGGCAAAAATCAATGAATATTGTAAATGCACAAACAGTAATTTCTCCGCATTGCAAGGTGCAATTCTGAAATTTTTTGCTTTTTCCTGCTCCTCTTAGCATGATAAAGAAGATTCAAAGAGAGTGAGATGCCAGCTCCTTTCATTCAGTCAGTAGCTTCAATCATTTCTGGTATATGAATAACATGATGTTTTTCAATCGCAAAAATCAATGAATATTGTAAATGCACAAACAGTAATTTCTCCGCATTGCAAGGTGCAATTCTGAAATTTTTTGCTTTTTCCTGCTCCGCTTAGCATGATAAAGAAGATTCAAAGAGAGTGAGATGCCAGCTCCTTTCATTCAGTCAGTAGCTTCAATCATTTCTGGATGTTTTTCAATGGCAAAAATCAATGAATATTGGAAATGCACAAACAGTAATTTCTCCGCATTGCAAGGTGCAATTCTGAAATTTTTTGCTTTTTCCTGCTCCTCTTAGCATGATAAAGAAGATTCAAAGAGAGTGAGATGCCAGCTCCTTTCCTTCAGTCAGTAGCTTCAATCATTTCTGGTATATGAATAACATGATGTTTTTCAATGGCAAAAATCAATGAATTTTGTAAATGCACAAACAGTAATTTCTCCGCATTGCAAAGCGCAATTCTGAATTTTTTTGCTTTTTCCTGCTCCTCTTAGCATGATAAAGAAGATTCAAAGAGAGTGAGATGCCAGCTCCTTTCGTTCAGTCAGTAGCTTCAATCATTTCTGGACATTTTTCAATGGCAAAAATCAATGAATATTGTAAATGCACAAACAGTAATTTCTCCGCATGGCAAGGTGCAATTCTGAAATTTTTTGCTTTTTCCTGCTCCTCTTAGCATGATAAAGAAGATTCAAAGAGAGTGAAATGCCAGCTCCTTTCATTCAGTCAGTAGCTTCAATCATTTCTGGACGTTTTTCAATGGCAAAAATCAATGAATATTGTAAATGCACAAACAGTAATTTCTCCGCATTGCAAGGTGCAATTCTGAAATTTTTTGCTTTTTCCTGCTCCTCTTAGCATGATAAAGAAGATTCAAAGAGAGTGAGATGCCAGCTCCTTTCATTCAGTCAGTAGCTTCAATCATTTCTGGACGTTTTTCAATGGCAAAAATCAATGAATATTGTAAATGCACAAACAGTAATTTCTCCGCATTGCAAGGTGCAATTCTGAAATTTTTTGCTTTTTCCTGCTAATCCTAGCATGATAAAGAAGATTCAAAGAGAGTGAGATGCCAGCTCCTTTCATTCAGTCAGTAGCTTCAAACATTTCTGGTATATGAAAAACATGTTTTTCAATGGCAAAAATCAATGAATATTGTAAATGCACAAACAGTAATATCTCCACATTGCACGGTGCAATTCTGAAATTTTTAGCTTTTTCCTGTTAATCCTAGCATGATAAAGAAGATTCAAAGAGAGTGAGATGCCAGCTCCTTTCATTCAGTCAGTAGCTTCAAACATTTCTGGTATATGAAAAACATGTTTTTCAATGGCAAAAATCAATGAATATTGTAAATGCACAAACAGTAATATCTCCACATTGCAAAGTGCAATTCTGAAATTTTTTGCTTTTTCCTGCTAATCCTAGCATGATAAAGAAGATTCAAAGAGAGTGAGATGCCAGCTCCTTTTATTCAGTCAGTAGCTTCAAACATTTCTGGTATATGAAAAACGTTTTTCAATGGCAAAAATCAATGAATATTGTAAATGCACAAACAGTAATATCTCCACATTGCACGGTGCAATTCTGAAATTTTTAGCTTTTTCCTGTTAATCCTAGCATGATAAAGAAGATTCAAAGAGAGTGAGATGCCAGCTCCTTTCATTCAGTCAGTAGCTTCAAACATTTCTGGTATATGAAAAACATGTTTTTCAATGGCAAAAATCAATGAATATTGTAAATGCACAAACAGTAATATCTCCGCATTGCAAGGTGCAATTCTGAAATTTTTTGCTTTTTCCTGCTAATCCTAGCATGATAAAGAAGATTCAAAGAGAGTGAGATGCCAGCTCCTTTCATTCAGTCAGTAGCTTCAAACATTTCTGGTATATGAAAAACATGTTTTTCAATGGCAAAAATCAATGAATATTGTAAATGCACAAACAGTAATATCTCCACATTGCACGGTGCAATTCTGAAATTTTTAGCTTTTTCCTGTTAATCCTAGCATGATAAAGAAGATTCAAAGAGAGTGAGATGCCAGCTCCTTTCATTCAGTCAGTAGCTTCAAACATTTCTGGTATATGAAAAACATGTTTTTCAATGGCAAAAATCAATGAATATTGTAAATGCACAAACAGTAATATCTCCACATTGCACGGTGCAATTCTGAAATTTTTAGCTTTTTCCTGTTAATCCTAGCATGATAAAGAAGATTCAAAGAGAGTGAGATGCCAGCTCCTTTCATTCAGTCAGTAGCTTCAAACATTTCTGGTATATGAAAAACATGTTTTTCAATGGCAAAAATCAATGAATATTGTAAATGCACAAACAGTAATATCTCCACATTGCACGGTGCAATTCTGAAATTTTTAGCTTTTTCCTGTTAATCCTAGCATGATAAAGAAGATTCAAAGAGAGTGAGATGCCAGCTCCTTTCATTCAGTCAGTAGCTTCAAACATTTCTGGTATATGAAAAACATGTTTTTCAATGGCAAAAATCAATGAATATTGTAAAAGCACAAACAGTAATATCTCCACATTGCACGGTGCAATTCTGAAATTTTTAGCTTTTTCCTGTTAATCCTAGCATGATAAAGAAGATTCAAAGAGAGTGAGATGCCAGCTCCTTTCATTCAGTCAGTAGCTTCAAACATTTCTGGTATATGAAAAACATGTTTTTCAATGGCAAAAATCAATGAATATTGTAAATGCACAAACAGTAATATCTCCACATTGCACGGTGCAATTCTGAAATTTTTAGCTTTTTCCTGTTAATCCTAGCATGATAAAGAAGATTCAAAGAGAGTGAGATGCCAGCTCCTTTCATTCAGTCAGTAGCTTCAAACATTTCTGGTATATGAAAAACATGTTTTTCAATGGCAAAAATCAATGAATATTGTAAATGCACAAACAGTAATATCTCCACATTGCAAGGTGCAATTCTGAAATTTTTTGCTTTTTCCTGCTAATCCTAGCATGATAAAGAAGATTCAAAGAGAGTGAGATGCCAGCTCCTTTTATTCAGTCAGTAGCTTCAAACATTTCTGGTATATGAAAAACGTTTTTCAATGGCAAAAATCAATGAATATTGTAAATGCACAAACAGTAATATCTCCACATTGCACGGTGCAATTCTGAAATTTTTAGCTTTTTCCTGTTAGAAAAACGTTTTTCAATGGCAAAAATCAATGAATATTGTAAATGCACAAACAGTAATATCTCCACATTGCAAGGTGCAATTCTGAAATTTTTTGCTTTTTCCTGTTAATCCTAGCATGATAAAGAAGATTCAAAGAGAGTGAGATGCCAGCTCCTTTCATTCAGTCAGTAGCTTCAAACATTTCTGGTATATGAAAAACATGTTTTTCAATGGCAAAAATCAATGAATATTGTAAATGCACAAACAGTAATATCTCCACATTGCAAGGTGCAATTCTGAAATTTTTTGCTTTTTCCTGCTAATCCTAGCATGATAAAGAAGATTCAAAGAGAGTGAGATGCCAGCTCCTTTCATTCAGTCAGTAGCTTCAAACATTTCTGGTATATGAAAAACGTTTTTCAATGGCAAAAATCAATGAATATTGTAAATGCACAAACAGTAATATCTCCACATTGCAAGGTGCAATTCTGAAATTTTTTGCTTTTTCCTGTTAATCCTAGCATGATAAAGAAGATTCAAAGAGAGTGAGATGCCAGCTCCTTTCATTCAGTCAGTAGCTTCAAACATTTCTGGTATATGAAAAACATGTTTTTCAATGGCAAAAATCAATGAATATTGTAAATGCACAAACAGTAATATCTCCACATTGCACGGTGCAATTCTGAAATTTTTAGCTTTTTCCTGTTAATCCTAGCATGATAAAGAAGATTCAAAGAGAGTGAGATGCCAGCTCCTTTCATTCAGTCAGTAGCTTCAAACATTTCTGGTATATGAAAAACATGTTTTTCAATGGCAAAAATCAATGAATATTGTAAATGCACAAACAGTAATATCTCCACATTGCAAGGTGCAATTCTGAAATTTTTTGCTTTTTCCTGCTAATCCTAGCATGATAAAGAAGATTCAAAGAGAGTGAGATGCCAGCTCCTTTCATTCAGTCAGTAGCTTCAAACATTTCTGGTATATGAAAAACATGTTTTTCAATGGCAAAAATCAATGAATATTGTAAATGCACAAACAGTAATATCTCCACATTGCACGGTGCAATTCTGAAATTTTTAGCTTTTTCCTGTTAATCCTAGCATGATAAAGAAGATTCAAAGAGAGTGAGATGCCAGCTCCTTTCATTCAGTCAGTAGCTTCAAACATTTCTGGTATATGAAAAACATGTTTTTCAATGGCAAAAATCAATGAATATTGTAAATGCACAAACAGTAATATCTCCACATTGCACGGTGCAATTCTGAAATTTTTAGCTTTTTCCTGTTAATCCTAGCATGATAAAGAAGATTCAAAGAGAGTGAGATGCCAGCTCCTTTCATTCAGTAAGTAGCTTCAAACATTTCTGGTATATGAAAAACATGTTTTTCAATGGCAAAAATCAATGAATATTGTAAATGCACAAACAGTAATATCTCCACATTGCACGGTGCAATTCTGAAATTTTTAGCTTTTTCCTGTTAATCCTAGCATGATAAAGAAGATTCAAAGAGAGTGAGATGCCAGCTCCTTTCATTCAGTCAGTAGCTTCAAACATTTCTGGTATATGAAAAACATGTTTTTCAATGGCAAAAATCAATGAATATTGTAAATGCACAAACAGTAATATCTCCACATTGCACGGTGCAATTCTGAAATTTTTAGCTTTTTCCTGTTAATCCTAGCATGATAAAGAAGATTCAAAGAGAGTGAGATGCCAGCTCCTTTCATTCAGTCAGTAGCTTCAAACATTTCTGGTATATGAAAAACATGTTTTTCAATGGCAAAAATCAATGAATATTGTAAATGCACAAACAGTAATATCTCCACATTGCAAGGTGCAATTCTGAAATTTTTTGCTTTTTCCTGTTAATCCTAGCATGATAAAGAAGATTCAAAGAGAGTGAGATGCCAGCTCCTTTCATTCAGTCAGTAGCTTCAAACATTTCTGGTATATGAAAAACATGTTTTTCAATGGCAAAAATCAATGAATATTGTAAATGCACAAACAGTAATATCTCCACATTGCAAGGTGCAATTCTGAAATTTTTTGCTTTTTCCTGCTAATCCTAGCATGATAAAGAAGATTCAAAGAGAGTGAGATGCCAGCTCCTTTTATTCAGTCAGTAGCTTCAAACATTTCTGGTATATGAAAAACGTTTTTCAATGGCAAAAATCAATGAATATTGTAAATGCACAAACAGTAATATCTCCACATTGCACGGTGCAATTCTGAAATTTTTAGCTTTTTCCTGTTAATCCTAGCATGATAAAGAAGATTCAAAGAGAGTGAGATGCCAGCTCCTTTCATTCAGTCAGTAGCTTCAAACATTTCTGGTATATGAAAAACATGTTTTTCAATGGCAAAAATCAATGAATATTGTAAATGCACAAACAGTAATATCTCCACATTGCAAGGTGCAATTCTGAAATTTTTTGCTTTTTCCTGCTAATCCTAGCATGATAAAGAAGATTCAAAGAGAGTGAGATGCCAGCTCCTTTTATTCAGTCAGTAGCTTCAAACATTTCTGGTATATGAAAAACGTTTTTCAATGGCAAAAATCAATGAATATTGTAAATGCACAAACAGTAATATCTCCACATTGCACGGTGCAATTCTGAAATTTTTAGCTTTTTCCTGTTAGAAAAACGTTTTTCAATGGCAAAAATCAATGAATATTGTAAATGCACAAACAGTAATATCTCCACATTGCAAGGTGCAATTCTGAAATTTTTTGCTTTTTCCTGTTAATCCTAGCATGATAAAGAAGATTCAAAGAGAGTGAGATGCCAGCTCCTTTCATTCAGTCAGTAGCTTCAAACATTTCTGGTATATGAAAAACATGTTTTTCAATGGCAAAAATCAATGAATATTGTAAATGCACAAACAGTAATATCTCCACATTGCAAGGTGCAATTCTGAAATTTTTTGCTTTTTCCTGCTAATCCTAGCATGATAAAGAAGATTCAAAGAGAGTGAGATGCCATCTCCTTTCATTCAGTCAGTAGCTTCAAACATTTCTGGTATATGAAAAACGTTTTTCAATGGCAAAAATCAATGAATATTGTAAATGCACAAACAGTAATATCTCCACATTGCAAGGTGCAATTCTGAAATTTTTTGCTTTTTCCTGTTAATCCTAGCATGATAAAGAAGATTCAAAGAGAGTGAGATGCCAGCTCCTTTCATTCAGTCAGTAGCTTCAAACATTTCTGGTATATGAAAAACGTTTTTCAATGGCAAAAATCAATGAATATTGTAAATGCACAAACAGTAATATCTCCGCATTGCAAGGTGCAATTCTGAAATTTTTTGCTTTTTCCTGCTAATCCTAGCATGATAAAGAAGATTCAAAGAGAGTGAGATGCCAGCTCCTTTCATTCAGTCAGTAGCTTCAAACATTTCTGGTATATGAAAAACATGTTTTTCAATGGCAAAAATCAATGAATATTGTAAATGCACAAACAGTAATATCTCCACATTGCACGGTGCAATTCTGAAATTTTTAGCTTTTTCCTGTTAATCCTAGCATGATAAAGAAGATTCAAAGAGAGTGAGATGCCAGCTCCTTTCATTCAGTCAGTAGCTTCAAACATTTCTGGTATATGAAAAACATGTTTTTCAATGGCAAAAATCAATGAATATTGTAAATGCACAAACAGTAATATCTCCACATTGCAAAGTGCAATTCTGAAATTTTTTGCTTTTTCCTGCTAATCCTAGCATGATAAAGAAGATTCAAAGAGAGTGAGATGCCAGCTCCTTTTATTCAGTCAGTAGCTTCAAACATTTCTGGTATATGAAAAACGTTTTTCAATGGCAAAAATCAATGAATATTGTAAATGCACAAACAGTAATATCTCCACATTGCACGGTGCAATTCTGAAATTTTTAGCTTTTTCCTGTTAATCCTAGCATGATAAAGAAGATTCAAAGAGAGTGAGATGCCAGCTCCTTTCATTCAGTCAGTAGCTTCAAACATTTCTGGTATATGAAAAACATGTTTTTCAATGGCAAAAATCAATGAATATTGTAAATGCACAAACAGTAATATCTCCACATTGCAAGGTGCAATTCTGAAATTTTTTGCTTTTTCCTGCTAATCCTAGCATGATAAAGAAGATTCAAAGAGAGTGAGATGCCAGCTCCTTTCATTCAGTCAGTAGCTTCAATCATTTCTGGACGTTTTTCAGTGGCAAAAATCAATGAATATTGTAAATGCACAAACAGTAATTTCTCCGCATTGCAAGGTGCAATTCTGAAATTTTTTGCTTTTTCCCGCTCCTCTTAGCATGATAAAGAAGATACAAAGAGAGTGATGTGCCAGCTCCTTTCATTCAGTCAGTAGCTTCAAACATTTCTGGTATTTGAATAACATGTTTTTCAATGGCAAAAATCAATGAATATTGTAAATGCACAAACAGTAATTTCTCCGCATTGCAAGGTGCAATTCTGAAATTTTTTGATTTTTCCTGCTCCTCTTAGCATGATAAAGAAGATTCAAAGAGAGTGAGATGCCAGCTCCTTTCATTCAGTCAGTAGCTTCAATCATTTCTGGACGTTTTTCAATGGCAAAAATCAATGAATATTGTAAATGCACAAACAGTAATTTCTCCGCATTGCAAGGTGCAATTCTGAAATTTTTTTGCTTTTTCCTGCTCCTCTTAGCATGATAAAGAAGATTCAAAGAGAGTGAGATGCCAGCTCCTTTCATTCAGTCAGTAGCTTCAAACATTTCTGGTATATGAATAACATGATGTTTTTCAATGGCAAAAATCAATGAATATTGTAAATGCACAAACAGTAATTTCTCCGCATTGCAAGGTGCAAGTCTGAAATTTTTTGCTTTTTCCTGCTCCTCTTAGCATGATAAAGATTCAAAGAGAGTGAGATGCCAGTTACTTTCATTCAGTCAGTAGCTTCAATCATTTCTGGACGTTTTTCAATGGTAAAAATCAATGAATATTGTAAATGCACAAACAGTAATTTCTCCACATTGCAAGGTGCAATTCTGAAATTTTTTGCTTTTTCCTGCTCCTCTTTGCATGATAAAGAAGATTCAAAGAGAGTGAGATGCCAGCTCCTTTCATTCAGTCAGTAGCTTCAAACATTTCTGGTATATGAATAACATGATGTTTTTCAATGGCAAAAATCAATGAATATTGTAAATGCACAAACAGTAATTTCTCCGCATTGCAAGGTGCAATTCTGAAATTTTTTGCTTTTTCCTGCTCCTCTTAGCATGATAAAGAAGATTCAAAGAGAGTGAGATGCCAGCTCCTTTCATTCAGTCAGTAGCTTCAAACATTTCTGGTATATGAATAACATGATGTTTTTCAATGGCAAAAATCAATGAATATTGTAAATGCACAAACAGTAATTTCTCCGCATTGCAAGGTGCAATTCTGAAATTTTTTGCTTTTTCCTGCTCCTCTTAGCATGATAAAGAAGATTCAAAGAGAGTGAGATGCCAGCTCCTTTCATTCAGTCAGTAGCTTCAATCATTTCTGGATGTTTTTCAATGGCAAAAATCAATGAATATTGTAAATGCACAAACAGTAATTTCTCCGCATTGCAAGGTGCAATTCTGAAATTTTTTGCTTTTTCCTGCTCCTCTTAGCATGATAAAGAAGATTCAAAGAGAGTGAGATGTCAGCTCCTTTCATTCAGTCAGTAGCTTCAAACATTTCTGGTATATGAATAACATGATGTTTTTCAATGGCAAAAATCAATGAATATTGTAAATGCACAAACAGTAATTTCTCCGCATTGCAAGGTGCAATTCTGAAATTTTTTGCTTTTTCCTGCTCCTCTTAGCATGATAAAGAAGATTCAAAGAGAGTGAGATGCCAGCTCCTTTCATTCAGTCAGTAGCTTCAATCATTTCTGGATGTTTTTCAATGGCAAAAATCAATGAATATTGTAAATGCACAAACAGTAATTTCTCCGCATTGCAAGGTGCAATTCTGAAATTTTTTTCTTTTTCCTGCTCCTCTTAGCATGATAAAGAAGATTCAAAGAGAGTGAGATGCCAGCTCCTTTCGTTCAGTCAGTAGCTTCAATCATTTCTGGACGTTTTTCAATGGCAAAAATCATTGAATATTATAAATGCACAAACAGTAATTTCTCCGCATTGCAAGGTGCAATTCTGAAATTTTTTACTTTTTCCTGCTCCTCTTAGCATGATAAAGAAGATTCAAAGAGAGTGAGATGCCAGCTCCTTTCATTCAGTCAGTAGCTTCAATCATTTCTGGTATATGAATAACATGATGTTTTTCAATGGCAAAAATCAATGAATATTGTAAATGCACAAACAGTAATTTCTCCGCATTGCAAGGTGCAATTCTGAAATTTTTTGCTTTTTCCTGCTCCTCTTAGCATGATAAAGAAGATTCAAAGAGAGTGAGATGCCAGCTCCTTTCATTCAGTCAGTAGCTTCAATCATTTCTGGACGTTTTTCAATGGCAAAAATCAATGAATATTGTAAATGCACAAACTGTAATTTCTCCGCATTGCAAGGTGCAATTCTGAAATTTTTTGCTTTTTCCTGCTCCTCTTAGCATGATAAACAAGATTCAAAGAGAGTGAGATGCCAGTTCCTTTCATTCAGTCAGTAGCTTCAATCATTTCTGGATGTTTTTCAATGGCAAAAATCAATGAATATTGTAAATGCACAAACAGTAATTTCTCCGCATTGCAAGGTGCAATTCTGAAATTTTTTGCTTTTTCCTGCTCCTCTTAGCATGATAAAGAAGATTCAAAGAGAGTGAGATGCCAGCTCCTTTCATTCAGTCAGTAGCTTCAATCATTTCTGGTATATGAATAACATGATGTTTTTCAATCGCAAAAATCAATGAATATTGTAAATGCACAAACAGTAATTTCTCCGCATTGCAAGGTGCAATTCTGAAATTTTTTGCTTTTTCCTGCTCCGCTTAGCATGATAAAGAAGATTCAAAGAGAGTGAGATGCCAGCTCCTTTCATTCAGTCAGTAGCTTCAATCATTTCTGGATGTTTTTCAATGGCAAAAATCAATGAATATTGGAAATGCACAAACAGTAATTTCTCCGCATTGCAAGGTGCAATTCTGAAATTTTTTGCTTTTTCCTGCTCCTCTTAGCATGATAAAGAAGATTCAAAGAGAGTGAGATGCCAGCTCCTTTCCTTCAGTCAGTAGCTTCAATCATTTCTGGTATATGAATAACATGATGTTTTTCAATGGCAAAAATCAATGAATTTTGTAAATGCACAAACAGTAATTTCTCCGCATTGCAAAGCGCAATTCTGAATTTTTTTGCTTTTTCCTGCTCCTCTTAGCATGATAAAGAAGATTCAAAGAGAGTGAGATGCCAGCTCCTTTCGTTCAGTCAGTAGCTTCAATCATTTCTGGACATTTTTCAATGGCAAAAATCAATGAATATTGTAAATGCACAAACAGTAATTTCTCCGCATGGCAAGGTGCAATTCTGAAATTTTTTGCTTTTTCCTGCTCCTCTTAGCATGATAAAGAAGATTCAAAGAGAGTGAAATGCCAGCTCCTTTCATTCAGTCAGTAGCTTCAATCATTTCTGGACGTTTTTCAATGGCAAAAATCAATGAATATTGTAAATGCACAAACAGTAATTTCTCCGCATTGCAAGGTGCAATTCTGAAATTTTTTGCTTTTTCCTGCTCCTCTTAGCATGATAAAGAAGATTCAAAGAGAGTGAGATGCCAGCTCCTTTCATTCAGTCAGTAGCTTCAATCATTTCTGGACGTTTTTCAATGGCAAAAATCAATGAATATTGTAAATGCACAAACAGTAATTTCTCCGCATTGCAAGGTGCAATTCTGAAATTTTTTGCTTTTTCCTGCTAATCCTAGCATGATAAAGAAGATTCAAAGAGAGTGAGATGCCAGCTCCTTTCATTCAGTCAGTAGCTTCAAACATTTCTGGTATATGAAAAACATGTTTTTCAATGGCAAAAATCAATGAATATTGTAAATGCACAAACAGTAATATCTCCACATTGCACGGTGCAATTCTGAAATTTTTAGCTTTTTCCTGTTAATCCTAGCATGATAAAGAAGATTCAAAGAGAGTGAGATGCCAGCTCCTTTCATTCAGTCAGTAGCTTCAAACATTTCTGGTATATGAAAAACATGTTTTTCAATGGCAAAAATCAATGAATATTGTAAATGCACAAACAGTAATATCTCCACATTGCAAAGTGCAATTCTGAAATTTTTTGCTTTTTCCTGCTAATCCTAGCATGATAAAGAAGATTCAAAGAGAGTGAGATGCCAGCTCCTTTTATTCAGTCAGTAGCTTCAAACATTTCTGGTATATGAAAAACGTTTTTCAATGGCAAAAATCAATGAATATTGTAAATGCACAAACAGTAATATCTCCACATTGCACGGTGCAATTCTGAAATTTTTAGCTTTTTCCTGTTAATCCTAGCATGATAAAGAAGATTCAAAGAGAGTGAGATGCCAGCTCCTTTCATTCAGTCAGTAGCTTCAAACATTTCTGGTATATGAAAAACATGTTTTTCAATGGCAAAAATCAATGAATATTGTAAATGCACAAACAGTAATATCTCCACATTGCAAAGTGCAATTCTGAAATTTTTTGCTTTTTCCTGCTAATCCTAGCATGATAAAGAAGATTCAAAGAGAGTGAGATGCCAGCTCCTTTCATTCAGTCAGTAGCTTCAAACATTTCTGGTATATGAAAAACATGTTTTTCAATGGCAAAAATCAATGAATATTGTAAATGCACAAACAGTAATATCTCCGCATTGCAAGGTGCAATTCTGAAATTTTTTGCTTTTTCCTGCTAATCCTAGCATGATAAAGAAGATTCAAAGAGAGTGAGATGCCAGCTCCTTTCATTCAGTCAGTAGCTTCAAACATTTCTGGTATATGAAAAACATGTTTTTCAATGGCAAAAATCAATGAATATTGTAAATGCACAAACAGTAATATCTCCACATTGCACGGTGCAATTCTGAAATTTTTAGCTTTTTCCTGTTAATCCTAGCATGATAAAGAAGATTCAAAGAGAGTGAGATGCCAGCTCCTTTCATTCAGTCAGTAGCTTCAAACATTTCTGGTATATGAAAAACATGTTTTTCAATGGCAAAAATCAATGAATATTGTAAATGCACAAACAGTAATATCTCCACATTGCACGGTGCAATTCTGAAATTTTTAGCTTTTTCCTGTTAATCCTAGCATGATAAAGAAGATTCAAAGAGAGTGAGATGCCAGCTCCTTTCATTCAGTCAGTAGCTTCAAACATTTCTGGTATATGAAAAACATGTTTTTCAATGGCAAAAATCAATGAATATTGTAAATGCACAAACAGTAATATCTCCACATTGCACGGTGCAATTCTGAAATTTTTAGCTTTTTCCTGTTAATCCTAGCATGATAAAGAAGATTCAAAGAGAGTGAGATGCCAGCTCCTTTCATTCAGTCAGTAGCTTCAAACATTTCTGGTATATGAAAAACATGTTTTTCAATGGCAAAAATCAATGAATATTGTAAAAGCACAAACAGTAATATCTCCACATTGCACGGTGCAATTCTGAAATTTTTAGCTTTTTCCTGTTAATCCTAGCATGATAAAGAAGATTCAAAGAGAGTGAGATGCCAGCTCCTTTCATTCAGTCAGTAGCTTCAAACATTTCTGGTATATGAAAAACATGTTTTTCAATGGCAAAAATCAATGAATATTGTAAATGCACAAACAGTAATATCTCCACATTGCACGGTGCAATTCTGAAATTTTTAGCTTTTTCCTGTTAATCCTAGCATGATAAAGAAGATTCAAAGAGAGTGAGATGCCAGCTCCTTTCATTCAGTCAGTAGCTTCAAACATTTCTGGTATATGAAAAACATGTTTTTCAATGGCAAAAATCAATGAATATTGTAAATGCACAAACAGTAATATCTCCACATTGCAAGGTGCAATTCTGAAATTTTTTGCTTTTTCCTGCTAATCCTAGCATGATAAAGAAGATTCAAAGAGAGTGAGATGCCAGCTCCTTTTATTCAGTCAGTAGCTTCAAACATTTCTGGTATATGAAAAACGTTTTTCAATGGCAAAAATCAATGAATATTGTAAATGCACAAACAGTAATATCTCCACATTGCACGGTGCAATTCTGAAATTTTTAGCTTTTTCCTGTTAGAAAAACGTTTTTCAATGGCAAAAATCAATGAATATTGTAAATGCACAAACAGTAATATCTCCACATTGCAAGGTGCAATTCTGAAATTTTTTGCTTTTTCCTGTTAATCCTAGCATGATAAAGAAGATTCAAAGAGAGTGAGATGCCAGCTCCTTTCATTCAGTCAGTAGCTTCAAACATTTCTGGTATATGAAAAACATGTTTTTCAATGGCAAAAATCAATGAATATTGTAAATGCACAAACAGTAATATCTCCACATTGCAAGGTGCAATTCTGAAATTTTTTGCTTTTTCCTGCTAATCCTAGCATGATAAAGAAGATTCAAAGAGAGTGAGATGCCAGCTCCTTTCATTCAGTCAGTAGCTTCAAACATTTCTGGTATATGAAAAACGTTTTTCAATGGCAAAAATCAATGAATATTGTAAATGCACAAACAGTAATATCTCCACATTGCAAGGTGCAATTCTGAAATTTTTTGCTTTTTCCTGTTAATCCTAGCATGATAAAGAAGATTCAAAGAGAGTGAGATGCCAGCTCCTTTCATTCAGTCAGTAGCTTCAAACATTTCTGGTATATGAAAAACATGTTTTTCAATGGCAAAAATCAATGAATATTGTAAATGCACAAACAGTAATATCTCCACATTGCACGGTGCAATTCTGAAATTTTTAGCTTTTTCCTGTTAATCCTAGCATGATAAAGAAGATTCAAAGAGAGTGAGATGCCAGCTCCTTTCATTCAGTCAGTAGCTTCAAACATTTCTGGTATATGAAAAACATGTTTTTCAATGGCAAAAATCAATGAATATTGTAAATGCACAAACAGTAATATCTCCACATTGCAAGGTGCAATTCTGAAATTTTTTGCTTTTTCCTGCTAATCCTAGCATGATAAAGAAGATTCAAAGAGAGTGAGATGCCAGCTCCTTTCATTCAGTCAGTAGCTTCAAACATTTCTGGTATATGAAAAACATGTTTTTCAATGGCAAAAATCAATGAATATTGTAAATGCACAAACAGTAATATCTCCACATTGCACGGTGCAATTCTGAAATTTTTAGCTTTTTCCTGTTAATCCTAGCATGATAAAGAAGATTCAAAGAGAGTGAGATGCCAGCTCCTTTCATTCAGTCAGTAGCTTCAAACATTTCTGGTATATGAAAAACATGTTTTTCAATGGCAAAAATCAATGAATATTGTAAATGCACAAACAGTAATATCTCCACATTGCACGGTGCAATTCTGAAATTTTTAGCTTTTTCCTGTTAATCCTAGCATGATAAAGAAGATTCAAAGAGAGTGAGATGCCAGCTCCTTTCATTCAGTAAGTAGCTTCAAACATTTCTGGTATATGAAAAACATGTTTTTCAATGGCAAAAATCAATGAATATTGTAAATGCACAAACAGTAATATCTCCACATTGCACGGTGCAATTCTGAAATTTTTAGCTTTTTCCTGTTAATCCTAGCATGATAAAGAAGATTCAAAGAGAGTGAGATGCCAGCTCCTTTCATTCAGTCAGTAGCTTCAAACATTTCTGGTATATGAAAAACATGTTTTTCAATGGCAAAAATCAATGAATATTGTAAATGCACAAACAGTAATATCTCCACATTGCACGGTGCAATTCTGAAATTTTTAGCTTTTTCCTGTTAATCCTAGCATGATAAAGAAGATTCAAAGAGAGTGAGATGCCAGCTCCTTTTATTCAGTCAGTAGCTTCAAACATTTCTGGTATATGAAAAACGTTTTTCAATGGCAAAAATCAATGAATATTGTAAATGCACAAACAGTAATATCTCCACATTGCACGGTGCAATTCTGAAATTTTTAGCTTTTTCCTGTTAATCCTAGCATGATAAAGAAGATTCAAAGAGAGTGAGATGCCAGCTCCTTTCATTCAGTCAGTAGCTTCAAACATTTCTGGTATATGAAAAACATGTTTTTCAATGGCAAAAATCAATGAATATTGTAAATGCACAAACAGTAATATCTCCACATTGCAAGGTGCAATTCTGAAATTTTTTGCTTTTTCCTGCTAATCCTAGCATGATAAAGAAGATTCAAAGAGAGTGAGATGCCAGCTCCTTTTATTCAGTCAGTAGCTTCAAACATTTCTGGTATATGAAAAACGTTTTTCAATGGCAAAAATCAATGAATATTGTAAATGCACAAACAGTAATATCTCCACATTGCACGGTGCAATTCTGAAATTTTTAGCTTTTTCCTGTTAGAAAAACGTTTTTCAATGGCAAAAATCAATGAATATTGTAAATGCACAAACAGTAATATCTCCACATTGCAAGGTGCAATTCTGAAATTTTTTGCTTTTTCCTGTTAATCCTAGCATGATAAAGAAGATTCAAAGAGAGTGAGATGCCAGCTCCTTTCATTCAGTCAGTAGCTTCAAACATTTCTGGTATATGAAAAACATGTTTTTCAATGGCAAAAATCAATGAATATTGTAAATGCACAAACAGTAATATCTCCACATTGCAAGGTGCAATTCTGAAATTTTTTGCTTTTTCCTGCTAATCCTAGCATGATAAAGAAGATTCAAAGAGAGTGAGATGCCAGCTCCTTTCATTCAGTCAGTAGCTTCAAACATTTCTGGTATATGAAAAACGTTTTTCAATGGCAAAAATCAATGAATATTGTAAATGCACAAACAGTAATATCTCCACATTGCAAGGTGCAATTCTGAAATTTTTTGCTTTTTCCTGTTAATCCTAGCATGATAAAGAAGATTCAAAGAGAGTGAGATGCCAGCTCCTTTCATTCAGTCAGTAGCTTCAAACATTTCTGGTATATGAAAAACGTTTTTCAATGGCAAAAATCAATGAATATTGTAAATGCACAAACAGTAATATCTCCGCATTGCAAGGTGCAATTCTGAAATTTTTTGCTTTTTCCTGCTAATCCTAGCATGATAAAGAAGATTCAAAGAGAGTGAGATGCCAGCTCCTTTCATTCAGTCAGTAGCTTCAAACATTTCTGGTATATGAAAAACATGTTTTTCAATGGCAAAAATCAATGAATATTGTAAATGCACAAACAGTAATATCTCCACATTGCACGGTGCAATTCTGAAATTTTTAGCTTTTTCCTGTTAATCCTAGCATGATAAAGAAGATTCAAAGAGAGTGAGATGCCAGCTCCTTTCATTCAGTCAGTAGCTTCAAACATTTCTGGTATATGAAAAACATGTTTTTCAATGGCAAAAATCAATGAATATTGTAAATGCACAAACAGTAATATCTCCACATTGCAAAGTGCAATTCTGAAATTTTTTGCTTTTTCCTGCTAATCCTAGCATGATAAAGAAGATTCAAAGAGAGTGAGATGCCAGCTCCTTTTATTCAGTCAGTAGCTTCAAACATTTCTGGTATATGAAAAACGTTTTTCAATGGCAAAAATCAATGAATATTGTAAATGCACAAACAGTAATATCTCCACATTGCACGGTGCAATTCTGAAATTTTTAGCTTTTTCCTGTTAATCCTAGCATGATAAAGAAGATTCAAAGAGAGTGAGATGCCAGCTCCTTTCATTCAGTCAGTAGCTTCAAACATTTCTGGTATATGAAAAACATGTTTTTCAATGGCAAAAATCAATGAATATTGTAAATGCACAAACAGTAATATCTCCACATTGCAAAGTGCAATTCTGAAATTTTTTGCTTTTTCCTGCTAATCCTAGCATGATAAAGAAGAGTCAAAGAGAGTGAGATGCCAGCTCCTTTCATTCAGTCAGTAGCTTCAAACATTTCTGGTATATGAAAAACATGTTTTTCAATGGCAAAAATCAATGAATATTGTAAATGCACAAACAGTAATATCTCCGCATTGCAAGGTGCAATTCTGAAATTTTTTGCTTTTTCCTGCTAATCCTAGCATGATAAAGAAGATTCAAAGAGAGTGAGATGCCAGCTCCTTTCATTCAGTCAGTAGCTTCAAACATTTCTGGTATATGAAAAACATGTTTTTCAATGGCAAAAATCAATGAATATTGTAAATGCACAAACAGTAATATCTCCACATTGCACGGTGCAATTCTGAAATTTTTAGCTTTTTCCTGTTAATCCTAGCATGATAAAGAAGATTCAAAGAGAGTGAGATGCCAGCTCCTTTCATTCAGTCAGTAGCTTCAAACATTTCTGGTATATGAAAAACATGTTTTTCAATGGCAAAAATCAATGAATATTGTAAATGCACAAACAGTAATATCTCCACATTGCACGGTGCAATTCTGAAATTTTTAGCTTTTTCCTGTTAATCCTAGCATGATAAAGAAGATTCAAAGAGAGTGAGATGCCAGCTCCTTTCATTCAGTCAGTAGCTTCAAACATTTCTGGTATATGAAAAACATGTTTTTCAATGGCAAAAATCAATGAATATTGTAAATGCACAAACAGTAATATCTCCACATTGCACGGTGCAATTCTGAAATTTTTAGCTTTTTCCTGTTAATCCTAGCATGATAAAGAAGATTCAAAGAGAGTGAGATGCCAGCTCCTTTCATTCAGTCAGTAGCTTCAAACATTTCTGGTATATGAAAAACATGTTTTTCAATGGCAAAAATCAATGAATATTGTAAATGCACAAACAGTAATATCTCCACATTGCACGGTGCAATTCTGAAATTTTTAGCTTTTTCCTGTTAATCCTAGCATGATAAAGAAGATTCAAAGAGAGTGAGATGCCAGCTCCTTTCATTCAGTCAGTAGCTTCAAACATTTCTGGTATATGAAAAACATGTTTTTCAATGGCAAAAATCAATGAATATTGTAAATGCACAAACAGTAATATCTCCACATTGCACGGTGCAATTCTGAAATTTTTAGCTTTTTCCTGTTAATCCTAGCATGATAAAGAAGATTCAAAGAGAGTGAGATGCCAGCTCCTTTCATTCAGTCAGTAGCTTCAAACATTTCTGGTATATGAAAAACATGTTTTTCAATGGCAAAAATCAATGAATATTGTAAATGCACAAACAGTAATATCTCCACATTGCAAGGTGCAATTCTGAAATTTTTTGCTTTTTCCTGTTAATCCTAGCATGATAAAGAAGATTCAAAGAGAGTGAGATGCCAGCTCCTTTCATTCAGTCAGTAGCTTCAAACATTTCTGGTATATGAAAAACATGTTTTTCAATGGCAAAAATCAATGAATATTGTAAATGCACAAACAGTAATATCTCCACATTGCAAGGTGCAATTCTGAAATTTTTTGCTTTTTCCTGCTAATCCTAGCATGATAAAGAAGATTCAAAGAGAGTGAGATGCCAGCTCCTTTTATTCAGTCAGTAGCTTCAAACATTTCTGGTATATGAAAAACGTTTTTCAATGGCAAAAATCAATGAATATTGTAAATGCACAAACAGTAATATCTCCACATTGCACGGTGCAATTCTGAAATTTTTAGCTTTTTCCTGTTAGAAAAACGTTTTTCTATGGCAAAAATCAATGAATATTGTAAATGCACAAACAGTAATATCTCCACATTGCAAGGTGCAATTCTGAAATTTTTTGCTTTTTCCTGTTAATCCTAGCATGATAAAGAAGATTCAAAGAGAGTGAGATGCCAGCTCCTTTCATTCAGTCAGTAGCTTCAAACATTTCTGGTATATGAAAAACATGTTTTTCAATGGCAAAAATCAATGAATATTGTAAATGCACAAACAGTAATATCTCCACATTGCAAGGTGCAATTCTGAAATTTTTTGCTTTTTCCTGCTAATCCTAGCATGATAAAGAAGATTCAAAGAGAGTGAGATGCCAGCTCCTTTCATTCAGTCAGTAGCTTCAAACATTTCTGGTATATGAAAAACGTTTTTCAATGGCAAAAATCAATGAATATTGTAAATGCACAAACAGTAATATCTCCACATTGCAAGGTGCAATTCTGAAATTTTTTGCTTTTTCCTGTTAATCCTAGCATGATAAAGAAGATTCAAAGAGAGTGAGATGCCAGCTCCTTTCATTCAGTCAGTAGCTTCAAACATTTCTGGTATATGAAAAACGTTTTTCAATGGCAAAAATCAATGAATATTGTAAATGCACAAACAGTAATATCTCCGCATTGCAAGGTGCAATTCTGAAATTTTTTGCTTTTTCCTGCTAATCCTAGCATGATAAAGAAGATTCAAAGAGAGTGAGATGCCAGCTCCTTTCATTCAGTCAGTAGCTTCAAACATTTCTGGTATATGAAAAACATGTTTTTCAATGGCAAAAATCAATGAATATTGTAAATGCACAAACAGTAATATCTCCACATTGCACGGTGCAATTCTGAAATTTTTAGCTTTTTCCTGTTAATCCTAGCATGATAAAGAAGATTCAAAGAGAGTGAGATGCCAGCTCCTTTCATTCAGTCAGTAGCTTCAAACATTTCTGGTATATGAAAAACATGTTTTTCAATGGCAAAAATCAATGAATATTGTAAATGCACAAACAGTAATATCTCCACATTGCAAAGTGCAATTCTGAAATTTTTTGCTTTTTCCTGCTAATCCTAGCATGATAAAGAAGATTCAAAGAGAGTGAGATGCCAGCTCCTTTTATTCAGTCAGTAGCTTCAAACATTTCTGGTATATGAAAAACGTTTTTCAATGGCAAAAATCAATGAATATTGTAAATGCACAAACAGTAATATCTCCACATTGCACGGTGCAATTCTGAAATTTTTAGCTTTTTCCTGTTAATCCTAGCATGATAAAGAAGATTCAAAGAGAGTGAGATGCCAGCTCCTTTCATTCAGTCAGTAGCTTCAAACATTTCTGGTATATGAAAAACATGTTTTTCAATGGCAAAAATCAATGAATATTGTAAATGCACAAACAGTAATATCTCCACATTGCAAGGTGCAATTCTGAAATTTTTTGCTTTTTCCTGCTAATCCTAGCATGATAAAGAAGATTCAAAGAGAGTGAGATGCCAGCTCCTTTCATTCAGTCAGTAGCTTCAATCATTTCTGGACGTTTTTCAGTGGCAAAAATCAATGAATATTGTAAATGCACAAACAGTAATTTCTCCGCATTGCAAGGTGCAATTCTGAAATTTTTTGCTTTTTCCCGCTCCTCTTAGCATGATAAAGAAGATACAAAGAGAGTGATGTGCCAGCTCCTTTCATTCAGTCAGTAGCTTCAAACATTTCTGGTATTTGAATAACATGTTTTTCAATGGCAAAAATCAATGAATATTGTAAATGCACAAACAGTAATTTCTCCGCATTGCAAGGTGCAATTCTGAAATTTTTTGATTTTTCCTGCTCCTCTTAGCATGATAAAGAAGATTCAAAGAGAGTGAGATGCCAGCTCCTTTCATTCAGTCAGTAGCTTCAATCATTTCTGGACGTTTTTCAATGGCAAAAATCAATGAATATTGTAAATGCACAAACAGTAATTTCTCCGCATTGCAAGGTGCAATTCTGAAATTTTTTTGCTTTTTCCTGCTCCTCTTAGCATGATAAAGAAGATTCAAAGAGAGTGAGATGCCAGCTCCTTTCATTCAGTCAGTAGCTTCAAACATTTCTGGTATATGAATAACATGATGTTTTTCAATGGCAAAAATCAATGAATATTGTAAATGCACAAACAGTAATTTCGCCGCATTGCAAGGTGCAAGTCTGAAATTTTTTGCTTTTTCCTGCTCCTCTTAGCATGATAAAGATTCAAAGAGAGTGAGATGCCAGTTACTTTCATTCAGTCAGTAGCTTCAATCATTTCTGGACGTTTTTCAATGGTAAAAATCAATGAATATTGTAAATGCACAAACAGTAATTTCTCCACATTGCAAGGTGCAATTCTGAAATTTTTTGCTTTTTCCTGCTCCTCTTAGCATGATAAAGAAGATTCAAAGAGAGTGAGATGCCAGCTCCTTTCATTCAGTCAGTAGCTTCAAACATTTCTGGTATATGAATAACATGATGTTTTTCAATGGCAAAAATCAATGAATATTGTAAATGCACAAACAGTAATTTCTCCGCATTGCAAGGTGCAATTCTGAAATTTTTTGCTTTTTCCTGCTCCTCTTAGCATGATAAAGAAGATTCAAAGAGAGTGAGATGCCAGCTCCTTTCATTCAGTCAGTAGCTTCAAACATTTCTGGTATATGAATAACATGATGTTTTTCAATGGCAAAAATCAATGAATATTGTAAATGCACAAACAGTAATTTCTCCGCATTGCAAGGTGCAATTCTGAAATTTTTTGCTTTTTCCTGCTCCTCTTAGCATGATAAAGAAGATTCAAAGAGAGTGAGATGCCAGCTCCTTTCATTCAGTCAGTAGCTTCAATCATTTCTGGATGTTTTTCAATGGCAAAAATC
The DNA here is from genome assembly GCF_046119375.1 of Phyllobates terribilis. Classification (NCBI taxonomy): domain Eukaryota; kingdom Metazoa; phylum Chordata; class Amphibia; order Anura; family Dendrobatidae; genus Phyllobates; species Phyllobates terribilis. The sequence continues at coordinate 40,674 of NW_027366439.1, forward strand.
AATGAATATTGTAAATGCACAAACAGTAATTTCTCCGCATTGCAAGGTGCAATTCTGAAATTTTTTGCTTTTTCCTGCTCCTCTTAGCATGATAAAGAAGATTCAAAGAGAGTGAGATGTCAGCTCCTTTCATTCAGTCAGTAGCTTCAAACATTTCTGGTATATGAATAACATGATGTTTTTCAATGGCAAAAATCAATGAATATTGTAAATGCACAAACAGTAATTTCTCCGCATTGCAAGGTGCAATTCTGAAATTTTTTGCTTTTTCCTGCTCCTCTTAGCATGATAAAGAAGATTCAAAGAGAGTGAGATGCCAGCTCCTTTCATTCAGTCAGTAGCTTCAATCATTTCTGGATGTTTTTCAATGGCAAAAATCAATGAATATTGTAAATGCACAAACAGTAATTTCTCCGCATTGCAAGGTGCAATTCTGAAATTTTTTTCTTTTTCCTGCTCCTCTTAGCATGATAAAGAAGATTCAAAGAGAGTGAGATGCCAGCTCCTTTCGTTCCGTCAGTAGCTTCAATCATTTCTGGACGTTTTTCAATGGCAAAAATCATTGAATATTATAAATGCACAAACAGTAATTTCTCCGCATTGCAAGGTGCAATTCTGAAATTTTTTACTTTTTCCTGCTCCTCTTAGCATGATAAAGAAGATTCAAAGAGAGTGAGATGCCAGCTCCTTTCATTCAGTCAGTAGCTTCAATCATTTCTGGTATATGAATAACATGATGTTTTTCAATGGCAAAAATCAATGAATATTGTAAATGCACAAACAGTAATTTCTCCGCATTGCAAGGTGCAATTCTGAAATTTTTTGCTTTTTCCTGCTCCTCTTAGCATGATAAAGAAGATTCAAAGAGAGTGAGATGCCAGCTCCTTTCATTCAGTCAGTAGCTTCAATCATTTCTGGACGTTTTTCAATGGCAAAAATCAATGAATATTGTAAATGCACAAACTGTAATTTCTCCGCATTGCAAGGTGCAATTCTGAAATTTTTTGCTTTTTCCTGCTCCTCTTAGCATGATAAACAAGATTCAAAGAGAGTGAGATGCCAGTTCCTTTCATTCAGTCAGTAGCTTCAATCATTTCTGGATGTTTTTCAATGGCAAAAATCAATGAATATTGTAAATGCACAAACAGTAATTTCTCCGCATTGCAAGGTGCAATTCTGAAATTTTTTGCTTTTTCCTGCTCCTCTTAGCATGATAAAGAAGATTCAAAGAGAGTGAGATGCCAGCTCCTTTCATTCAGTCAGTAGCTTCAATCATTTCTGGTATATGAATAACATGATGTTTTTCAATCGCAAAAATCAATGAATATTGTAAATGCACAAACAGTAATTTCTCCGCATTGCAAGGTGCAATTCTGAAATTTTTTGCTTTTTCCTGCTCCGCTTAGCATGATAAAGAAGATTCAAAGAGAGTGAGATGCCAGCTCCTTTCATTCAGTCAGTAGCTTCAATCATTTCTGGATGTTTTTCAATGGCAAAAATCAATGAATATTGGAAATGCACAAACAGTAATTTCTCCGCATTGCAAGGTGCAATTCTGAAATTTTTTGCTTTTTCCTGCTCCTCTTAGCATGATAAAGAAGATTCAAAGAGAGTGAGATGCCAGCTCCTTTCCTTCAGTCAGTAGCTTCAATCATTTCTGGTATATGAATAACATGATGTTTTTCAATGGCAAAAATCAATGAATTTTGTAAATGCACAAACAGTAATTTCTCCGCATTGCAAAGCGCAATTCTGAATTTTTTTGCTTTTTCCTGCTCCTCTTAGCATGATAAAGAAGATTCAAAGAGAGTGAGATGCCAGCTCCTTTCGTTCAGTCAGTAGCTTCAATCATTTCTGGACATTTTTCAATGGCAAAAATCAATGAATATTGTAAATGCACAAACAGTAATTTCTCCGCATGGCAAGGTGCAATTCTGAAATTTTTTGCTTTTTCCTGCTCCTCTTAGCATGATAAAGAAGATTCAAAGAGAGTGAAATGCCAGCTCCTTTCATTCAGTCAGTAGCTTCAATCATTTCTGGACGTTTTTCAATGGCAAAAATCAATGAATATTGTAAATGCACAAACAGTAATTTCTCCGCATTGCAAGGTGCAATTCTGAAATTTTTTGCTTTTTCCTGCTCCTCTTAGCATGATAAAGAAGATTCAAAGAGAGTGAGATGCCAGCTCCTTTCATTCAGTCAGTAGCTTCAATCATTTCTGGACGTTTTTCAATGGCAAAAATCAATGAATATTGTAAATGCACAAACAGTAATTTCTCCGCATTGCAAGGTGCAATTCTGAAATTTTTTGCTTTTTCCTGCTAATCCTAGCATGATAAAGAAGATTCAAAGAGAGTGAGATGCCAGCTCCTTTCATTCAGTCAGTAGCTTCAAACATTTCTGGTATATGAAAAACATGTTTTTCAATGGCAAAAATCAATGAATATTGTAAATGCACAAACAGTAATATCTCCACATTGCACGGTGCAATTCTGAAATTTTTAGCTTTTTCCTGTTAATCCTAGCATGATAAAGAAGATTCAAAGAGAGTGAGATGCCAGCTCCTTTCATTCAGTCAGTAGCTTCAAACATTTCTGGTATATGAAAAACATGTTTTTCAATGGCAAAAATCAATGAATATTGTAAATGCACAAACAGTAATATCTCCACATTGCAAAGTGCAATTCTGAAATTTTTTGCTTTTTCCTGCTAATCCTAGCATGATAAAGAAGATTCAAAGAGAGTGAGATGCCAGCTCCTTTTATTCAGTCAGTAGCTTCAAACATTTCTGGTATATGAAAAACGTTTTTCAATGGCAAAAATCAATGAATATTGTAAATGCACAAACAGTAATATCTCCACATTGCACGGTGCAATTCTGAAATTTTTAGCTTTTTCCTGTTAATCCTAGCATGATAAAGAAGATTCAAAGAGAGTGAGATGCCAGCTCCTTTCATTCAGTCAGTAGCTTCAAACATTTCTGGTATATGAAAAACATGTTTTTCAATGGCAAAAATCAATGAATATTGTAAATGCACAAACAGTAATATCTCCACATTGCAAAGTGCAATTCTGAAATTTTTTGCTTTTTCCTGCTAATCCTAGCATGATAAAGAAGATTCAAAGAGAGTGAGATGCCAGCTCCTTTCATTCAGTCAGTAGCTTCAAACATTTCTGGTATATGAAAAACATGTTTTTCAATGGCAAAAATCAATGAATATTGTAAATGCACAAACAGTAATATCTCCGCATTGCAAGGTGCAATTCTGAAATTTTTTGCTTTTTCCTGCTAATCCTAGCATGATAAAGAAGATTCAAAGAGAGTGAGATGCCAGCTCCTTTCATTCAGTCAGTAGCTTCAAACATTTCTGGTATATGAAAAACATGTTTTTCAATGGCAAAAATCAATGAATATTGTAAATGCACAAACAGTAATATCTCCACATTGCACGGTGCAATTCTGAAATTTTTAGCTTTTTCCTGTTAATCCTAGCATGATAAAGAAGATTCAAAGAGAGTGAGATGCCAGCTCCTTTCATTCAGTCAGTAGCTTCAAACATTTCTGGTATATGAAAAACATGTTTTTCAATGGCAAAAATCAATGAATATTGTAAATGCACAAACAGTAATATCTCCACATTGCACGGTGCAATTCTGAAATTTTTAGCTTTTTCCTGTTAATCCTAGCATGATAAAGAAGATTCAAAGAGAGTGAGATGCCAGCTCCTTTCATTCAGTCAGTAGCTTCAAACATTTCTGGTATATGAAAAACATGTTTTTCAATGGCAAAAATCAATGAATATTGTAAATGCACAAACAGTAATATCTCCACATTGCACGGTGCAATTCTGAAATTTTTAGCTTTTTCCTGTTAATCCTAGCATGATAAAGAAGATTCAAAGAGAGTGAGATGCCAGCTCCTTTCATTCAGTCAGTAGCTTCAAACATTTCTGGTATATGAAAAACATGTTTTTCAATGGCAAAAATCAATGAATATTGTAAAAGCACAAACAGTAATATCTCCACATTGCACGGTGCAATTCTGAAATTTTTAGCTTTTTCCTGTTAATCCTAGCATGATAAAGAAGATTCAAAGAGAGTGAGATGCCAGCTCCTTTCATTCAGTCAGTAGCTTCAAACATTTCTGGTATATGAAAAACATGTTTTTCAATGGCAAAAATCAATGAATATTGTAAATGCACAAACAGTAATATCTCCACATTGCACGGTGCAATTCTGAAATTTTTAGCTTTTTCCTGTTAATCCTAGCATGATAAAGAAGATTCAAAGAGAGTGAGATGCCAGCTCCTTTCATTCAGTCAGTAGCTTCAAACATTTCTGGTATATGAAAAACATGTTTTTCAATGGCAAAAATCAATGAATATTGTAAAAGCACAAACAGTAATATCTCCACATTGCACGGTGCAATTCTGAAATTTTTAGCTTTTTCCTGTTAATCCTAGCATGATAAAGAAGATTCAAAGAGAGTGAGATGCCAGCTCCTTTCATTCAGTCAGTAGCTTCAAACATTTCTGGTATATGAAAAACATGTTTTTCAATGGCAAAAATCAATGAATATTGTAAATGCACAAACAGTAATATCTCCACATTGCACGGTGCAATTCTGAAATTTTTAGCTTTTTCCTGTTAATCCTAGCATGATAAAGAAGATTCAAAGAGAGTGAGATGCCAGCTCCTTTCATTCAGTCAGTAGCTTCAAACATTTCTGGTATATGAAAAACATGTTTTTCAATGGCAAAAATCAATGAATATTGTAAATGCACAAACAGTAATATCTCCACATTGCAAGGTGCAATTCTGAAATTTTTTGCTTTTTCCTGCTAATCCTAGCATGATAAAGAAGATTCAAAGAGAGTGAGATGCCAGCTCCTTTTATTCAGTCAGTAGCTTCAAACATTTCTGGTATATGAAAAACGTTTTTCAATGGCAAAAATCAATGAATATTGTAAATGCACAAACAGTAATATCTCCACATTGCACGGTGCAATTCTGAAATTTTTAGCTTTTTCCTGTTAGAAAAACGTTTTTCAATGGCAAAAATCAATGAATATTGTAAATGCACAAACAGTAATATCTCCACATTGCAAGGTGCAATTCTGAAATTTTTTGCTTTTTCCTGTTAATCCTAGCATGATAAAGAAGATTCAAAGAGAGTGAGATGCCAGCTCCTTTCATTCAGTCAGTAGCTTCAAACATTTCTGGTATATGAAAAACATGTTTTTCAATGGCAAAAATCAATGAATATTGTAAATGCACAAACAGTAATATCTCCACATTGCAAGGTGCAATTCTGAAATTTTTTGCTTTTTCCTGCTAATCCTAGCATGATAAAGAAGATTCAAAGAGAGTGAGATGCCAGCTCCTTTCATTCAGTCAGTAGCTTCAAACATTTCTGGTATATGAAAAACGTTTTTCAATGGCAAAAATCAATGAATATTGTAAATGCACAAACAGTAATATCTCCACATTGCAAGGTGCAATTCTGAAATTTTTTGCTTTTTCCTGTTAATCCTAGCATGATAAAGAAGATTCAAAGAGAGTGAGATGCCAGCTCCTTTCATTCAGTCAGTAGCTTCAAACATTTCTGGTATATGAAAAACGTTTTTCAATGGCAAAAATCAATGAATATTGTAAATGCACAAACAGTAATATCTCCGCATTGCAAGGTGCAATTCTGAAATTTTTTGCTTTTTCCTGCTAATCCTAGCATGATAAAGAAGATTCAAAGAGAGTGAGATGCCAGCTCCTTTCATTCAGTCAGTAGCTTCAAACATTTCTGGTATATGAAAAACATGTTTTTCAATGGCAAAAATCAATGAATATTGTAAATGCACAAACAGTAATATCTCCACATTGCACGGTGCAATTCTGAAATTTTTAGCTTTTTCCTGTTAATCCTAGCATGATAAAGAAGATTCAAAGAGAGTGAGATGCCAGCTCCTTTCATTCAGTCAGTAGCTTCAAACATTTCTGGTATATGAAAAACATGTTTTTCAATGGCAAAAATCAATGAATATTGTAAATGCACAAACAGTAATATCTCCACATTGCAAGGTGCAATTCTGAAATTTTTTGCTTTTTCCTGCTAATCCTAGCATGATAAAGAAGATTCAAAGAGAGTGAGATGCCAGCTCCTTTCATTCAGTCAGTAGCTTCAAACATTTCTGGTATATGAAAAACATGTTTTTCAATGGCAAAAATCAATGAATATTGTAAATGCACAAACAGTAATATCTCCACATTGCACGGTGCAATTCTGAAATTTTTAGCTTTTTCCTGTTAATCCTAGCATGATAAAGAAGATTCAAAGAGAGTGAGATGCCAGCTCCTTTCATTCAGTAAGTAGCTTCAAACATTTCTGGTATATGAAAAACATGTTTTTCAATGGCAAAAATCAATGAATATTGTAAATGCACAAACAGTAATATCTCCACATTGCACGGTGCAATTCTGAAATTTTTAGCTTTTTCCTGTTAATCCTAGCATGATAAAGAAGATTCAAAGAGAGTGAGATGCCAGCTCCTTTCATTCAGTAAGTAGCTTCAAACATTTCTGGTATATGAAAAACATGTTTTTCAATGGCAAAAATCAATGAATATTGTAAATGCACAAACAGTAATATCTCCACATTGCACGGTGCAATTCTGAAATTTTTAGCTTTTTCCTGTTAATCCTAGCATGATAAAGAAGATTCAAAGAGAGTGAGATGCCAGCTCCTTTCATTCAGTCAGTAGCTTCAAACATTTCTGGTATATGAAAAACATGTTTTTCAATGGCAAAAATCAATGAATATTGTAAATGCACAAACAGTAATATCTCCACATTGCACGGTGCAATTCTGAAATTTTTAGCTTTTTCCTGTTAATCCTAGCATGATAAAGAAGATTCAAAGAGAGTGAGATGCCAGCTCCTTTCATTCAGTCAGTAGCTTCAAACATTTCTGGTATATGAAAAACATGTTTTTCAATGGCAAAAATCAATGAATATTGTAAATGCACAAACAGTAATATCTCCACATTGCACGGTGCAATTCTGAAATTTTTAGCTTTTTCCTGTTAATCCTAGCATGATAAAGAAGATTCAAAGAGAGTGAGATGCCAGCTCCTTTCATTCAGTCAGTAGCTTCAAACATTTCTGGTATATGAAAAACATGTTTTTCAATGGCAAAAATCAATGAATATTGTAAATGCACAAACAGTAATTTCTCCGCATTGCAAGGTGCAATTCTGAAATTTTTTGCTTTTTCCTGCTCCTCTTAGCATGATAAAGAAGATTCAAAGAGAGTGAGATGCCAGCTCCTTTCATTCAGTCAGTAGCTTCAATCATTTCTGGTATATGAATAACATGATGTTTTTCAATCGCAAAAATCAATGAATATTGTAAATGCACAAACAGTAATTTCTCCGCATTGCAAGGTGCAATTCTGAAATTTTTTGCTTTTTCCTGCTCCGCTTAGCATGATAAAGAAGATTCAAAGAGAGTGAGATGCCAGCTCCTTTCATTCAGTCAGTAGCTTCAATCATTTCTGGATGTTTTTCAATGGCAAAAATCAATGAATATTGGAAATGCACAAACAGTAATTTCTCCGCATTGCAAGGTGCAATTCTGAAATTTTTTGCTTTTTCCTGCTCCTCTTAGCATGATAAAGAAGATTCAAAGAGAGTGAGATGCCAGCTCCTTTCCTTCAGTCAGTAGCTTCAATCATTTCTGGTATATGAATAACATGATGTTTTTCAATGGCAAAAATCAATGAATTTTGTAAATGCACAAACAGTAATTTCTCCGCATTGCAAAGCGCAATTCTGAATTTTTTTGCTTTTTCCTGCTCCTCTTAGCATGATAAAGAAGATTCAAAGAGAGTGAGATGCCAGCTCCTTTCGTTCAGTCAGTAGCTTCAATCATTTCTGGACATTTTTCAATGGCAAAAATCAATGAATATTGTAAATGCACAAACAGTAATTTCTCCGCATGGCAAGGTGCAATTCTGAAATTTTTTGCTTTTTCCTGCTCCTCTTAGCATGATAAAGAAGATTCAAAGAGAGTGAAATGCCAGCTCCTTTCATTCAGTCAGTAGCTTCAATCATTTCTGGACGTTTTTCAATGGCAAAAATCAATGAATATTGTAAATGCACAAACAGTAATTTCTCCGCATTGCAAGGTGCAATTCTGAAATTTTTTGCTTTTTCCTGCTCCTCTTAGCATGATAAAGAAGATTCAAAGAGAGTGAGATGCCAGCTCCTTTCATTCAGTCAGTAGCTTCAATCATTTCTGGACGTTTTTCAATGGCAAAAATCAATGAATATTGTAAATGCACAAACAGTAATTTCTCCGCATTGCAAGGTGCAATTCTGAAATTTTTTGCTTTTTCCTGCTAATCCTAGCATGATAAAGAAGATTCAAAGAGAGTGAGATGCCAGCTCCTTTCATTCAGTCAGTAGCTTCAAACATTTCTGGTATATGAAAAACATGTTTTTCAATGGCAAAAATCAATGAATATTGTAAATGCACAAACAGTAATATCTCCACATTGCACGGTGCAATTCTGAAATTTTTAGCTTTTTCCTGTTAATCCTAGCATGATAAAGAAGATTCAAAGAGAGTGAGATGCCAGCTCCTTTCATTCAGTCAGTAGCTTCAAACATTTCTGGTATATGAAAAACATGTTTTTCAATGGCAAAAATCAATGAATATTGTAAATGCACAAACAGTAATATCTCCACATTGCAAAGTGCAATTCTGAAATTTTTTGCTTTTTCCTGCTAATCCTAGCATGATAAAGAAGATTCAAAGAGAGTGAGATGCCAGCTCCTTTTATTCAGTCAGTAGCTTCAAACATTTCTGGTATATGAAAAACGTTTTTCAATGGCAAAAATCAATGAATATTGTAAATGCACAAACAGTAATATCTCCACATTGCACGGTGCAATTCTGAAATTTTTAGCTTTTTCCTGTTAATCCTAGCATGATAAAGAAGATTCAAAGAGAGTGAGATGCCAGCTCCTTTCATTCAGTCAGTAGCTTCAAACATTTCTGGTATATGAAAAACATGTTTTTCAATGGCAAAAATCAATGAATATTGTAAATGCACAAACAGTAATATCTCCACATTGCAAAGTGCAATTCTGAAATTTTTTGCTTTTTCCTGCTAATCCTAGCATGATAAAGAAGATTCAAAGAGAGTGAGATGCCAGCTCCTTTCATTCAGTCAGTAGCTTCAAACATTTCTGGTATATGAAAAACATGTTTTTCAATGGCAAAAATCAATGAATATTGTAAATGCACAAACAGTAATATCTCCGCATTGCAAGGTGCAATTCTGAAATTTTTTGCTTTTTCCTGCTAATCCTAGCATGATAAAGAAGATTCAAAGAGAGTGAGATGCCAGCTCCTTTCATTCAGTCAGTAGCTTCAAACATTTCTGGTATATGAAAAACATGTTTTTCAATGGCAAAAATCAATGAATATTGTAAATGCACAAACAGTAATATCTCCACATTGCACGGTGCAATTCTGAAATTTTTAGCTTTTTCCTGTTAATCCTAGCATGATAAAGAAGATTCAAAGAGAGTGAGATGCCAGCTCCTTTCATTCAGTCAGTAGCTTCAAACATTTCTGGTATATGAAAAACATGTTTTTCAATGGCAAAAATCAATGAATATTGTAAATGCACAAACAGTAATATCTCCACATTGCACGGTGCAATTCTGAAATTTTTAGCTTTTTCCTGTTAATCCTAGCATGATAAAGAAGATTCAAAGAGAGTGAGATGCCAGCTCCTTTCATTCAGTCAGTAGCTTCAAACATTTCTGGTATATGAAAAACATGTTTTTCAATGGCAAAAATCAATGAATATTGTAAATGCACAAACAGTAATATCTCCACATTGCACGGTGCAATTCTGAAATTTTTAGCTTTTTCCTGTTAATCCTAGCATGATAAAGAAGATTCAAAGAGAGTGAGATGCCAGCTCCTTTCATTCAGTCAGTAGCTTCAAACATTTCTGGTATATGAAAAACATGTTTTTCAATGGCAAAAATCAATGAATATTGTAAAAGCACAAACAGTAATATCTCCACATTGCACGGTGCAATTCTGAAATTTTTAGCTTTTTCCTGTTAATCCTAGCATGATAAAGAAGATTCAAAGAGAGTGAGATGCCAGCTCCTTTCATTCAGTCAGTAGCTTCAAACATTTCTGGTATATGAAAAACATGTTTTTCAATGGCAAAAATCAATGAATATTGTAAATGCACAAACAGTAATATCTCCACATTGCACGGTGCAATTCTGAAATTTTTAGCTTTTTCCTGTTAATCCTAGCATGATAAAGAAGATTCAAAGAGAGTGAGATGCCAGCTCCTTTCATTCAGTCAGTAGCTTCAAACATTTCTGGTATATGAAAAACATGTTTTTCAATGGCAAAAATCAATGAATATTGTAAAAGCACAAACAGTAATATCTCCACATTGCACGGTGCAATTCTGAAATTTTTAGCTTTTTCCTGTTAATCCTAGCATGATAAAGAAGATTCAAAGAGAGTGAGATGCCAGCTCCTTTCATTCAGTCAGTAGCTTCAAACATTTCTGGTATATGAAAAACATGTTTTTCAATGGCAAAAATCAATGAATATTGTAAATGCACAAACAGTAATATCTCCACATTGCACGGTGCAATTCTGAAATTTTTAGCTTTTTCCTGTTAATCCTAGCATGATAAAGAAGATTCAAAGAGAGTGAGATGCCAGCTCCTTTCATTCAGTCAGTAGCTTCAAACATTTCTGGTATATGAAAAACATGTTTTTCAATGGCAAAAATCAATGAATATTGTAAATGCACAAACAGTAATATCTCCACATTGCAAGGTGCAATTCTGAAATTTTTTGCTTTTTCCTGCTAATCCTAGCATGATAAAGAAGATTCAAAGAGAGTGAGATGCCAGCTCCTTTTATTCAGTCAGTAGCTTCAAACATTTCTGGTATATGAAAAACGTTTTTCAATGGCAAAAATCAATGAATATTGTAAATGCACAAACAGTAATATCTCCACATTGCACGGTGCAATTCTGAAATTTTTAGCTTTTTCCTGTTAGAAAAACGTTTTTCAATGGCAAAAATCAATGAATATTGTAAATGCACAAACAGTAATATCTCCACATTGCAAGGTGCAATTCTGAAATTTTTTGCTTTTTCCTGTTAATCCTAGCATGATAAAGAAGATTCAAAGAGAGTGAGATGCCAGCTCCTTTCATTCAGTCAGTAGCTTCAAACATTTCTGGTATATGAAAAACATGTTTTTCAATGGCAAAAATCAATGAATATTGTAAATGCACAAACAGTAATATCTCCACATTGCAAGGTGCAATTCTGAAATTTTTTGCTTTTTCCTGCTAATCCTAGCATGATAAAGAAGATTCAAAGAGAGTGAGATGCCAGCTCCTTTCATTCAGTCAGTAGCTTCAAACATTTCTGGTATATGAAAAACGTTTTTCAATGGCAAAAATCAATGAATATTGTAAATGCACAAACAGTAATATCTCCACATTGCAAGGTGCAATTCTGAAATTTTTTGCTTTTTCCTGTTAATCCTAGCATGATAAAGAAGATTCAAAGAGAGTGAGATGCCAGCTCCTTTCATTCAGTCAGTAGCTTCAAACATTTCTGGTATATGAAAAACGTTTTTCAATGGCAAAAATCAATGAATATTGTAAATGCACAAACAGTAATATCTCCGCATTGCAAGGTGCAATTCTGAAATTTTTTGCTTTTTCCTGCTAATCCTAGCATGATAAAGAAGATTCAAAGAGAGTGAGATGCCAGCTCCTTTCATTCAGTCAGTAGCTTCAAACATTTCTGGTATATGAAAAACATGTTTTTCAATGGCAAAAATCAATGAATATTGTAAATGCACAAACAGTAATATCTCCACATTGCACGGTGCAATTCTGAAATTTTTAGCTTTTTCCTGTTAATCCTAGCATGATAAAGAAGATTCAAAGAGAGTGAGATGCCAGCTCCTTTCATTCAGTCAGTAGCTTCAAACATTTCTGGTATATGAAAAACATGTTTTTCAATGGCAAAAATCAATGAATATTGTAAATGCACAAACAGTAATATCTCCACATTGCAAGGTGCAATTCTGAAATTTTTTGCTTTTTCCTGCTAATCCTAGCATGATAAAGAAGATTCAAAGAGAGTGAGATGCCAGCTCCTTTCATTCAGTCAGTAGCTTCAAACATTTCTGGTATATGAAAAACATGTTTTTCAATGGCAAAAATCAATGAATATTGTAAATGCACAAACAGTAATATCTCCACATTGCACGGTGCAATTCTGAAATTTTTAGCTTTTTCCTGTTAATCCTAGCATGATAAAGAAGATTCAAAGAGAGTGAGATGCCAGCTCCTTTCATTCAGTAAGTAGCTTCAAACATTTCTGGTATATGAAAAACATGTTTTTCAATGGCAAAAATCAATGAATATTGTAAATGCACAAACAGTAATATCTCCACATTGCACGGTGCAATTCTGAAATTTTTAGCTTTTTCCTGTTAATCCTAGCATGATAAAGAAGATTCAAAGAGAGTGAGATGCCAGCTCCTTTCATTCAGTAAGTAGCTTCAAACATTTCTGGTATATGAAAAACATGTTTTTCAATGGCAAAAATCAATGAATATTGTAAATGCACAAACAGTAATATCTCCACATTGCACGGTGCAATTCTGAAATTTTTAGCTTTTTCCTGTTAATCCTAGCATGATAAAGAAGATTCAAAGAGAGTGAGATGCCAGCTCCTTTCATTCAGTCAGTAGCTTCAAACATTTCTGGTATATGAAAAACATGTTTTTCAATGGCAAAAATCAATGAATATTGTAAATGCACAAACAGTAATATCTCCACATTGCACGGTGCAATTCTGAAATTTTTAGCTTTTTCCTGTTAATCCTAGCATGATAAAGAAGATTCAAAGAGAGTGAGATGCCAGCTCCTTTCATTCAGTCAGTAGCTTCAAACATTTCTGGTATATGAAAAACATGTTTTTCAATGGCAAAAATCAATGAATATTGTAAATGCACAAACAGTAATATCTCCACATTGCACGGTGCAATTCTGAAATTTTTAGCTTTTTCCTGTTAATCCTAGCATGATAAAGAAGATTCAAAGAGAGTGAGATGCCAGCTCCTTTCATTCAGTCAGTAGCTTCAAACATTTCTGGTATATGAAAAACATGTTTTTCAATGGCAAAAATCAATGAATATTGTAAATGCACAAACAGTAATATCTCCACATTGCAAGGTGCAATTCTGAAATTTTTTGCTTTTTCCTGTTAATCCTAGCATGATAAAGAAGATTCAAAGAGAGTGAGATGCCAGCTCCTTTTATTCAGTCAGTAGCTTCAAACATTTCTGGTATATGAAAAACGTTTTTCAATGGCAAAAATCAATGAATATTGTAAATGCACAAACAGTAATATCTCCACATTGCACGGTGCAATTCTGAAATTTTTAGCTTTTTCCTGTTAGAAAAACGTTTTTCAATGGCAAAAATCAATGAATATTGTAAATGCACAAACAGTAATATCTCCACATTGCAAGGTGCAATTCTGAAATTTTTTGCTTTTTCCTGTTAATCCTAGCATGATAAAGAAGATTCAAAGAGAGTGAGATGCCAGCTCCTTTCATTCAGTCAGTAGCTTCAAACATTTCTGGTATATGAAAAACATGTTTTTCAATGGCAAAAATCAATGAATATTGTAAATGCACAAACAGTAATATCTCCACATTGCAAGGTGCAATTCTGAAATTTTTTGCTTTTTCCTGCTAATCCTAGCATGATAAAGAAGATTCAAAGAGAGTGAGATGCCAGCTCCTTTCATTCAGTCAGTAGCTTCAAACATTTCTGGTATATGAAAAACGTTTTTCAATGGCAAAAATCAATGAATATTGTAAATGCACAAACAGTAATATCTCCACATTGCAAGGTGCAATTCTGAAATTTTTTGCTTTTTCCTGTTAATCCTAGCATGATAAAGAAGATTCAAAGAGAGTGAGATGCCAGCTCCTTTCATTCAGTCAGTAGCTTCAAACATTTCTGGTATATGAAAAACGTTTTTCAATGGCAAAAATCAATGAATATTGTAAATGCACAAACAGTAATATCTCCGCATTGCAAGGTGCAATTCTGAAATTTTTTGCTTTTTCCTGCTAATCCTAGCATGATAAAGAAGATTCAAAGAGAGTGAGATGCCAGCTCCTTTCATTCAGTCAGTAGCTTCAAACATTTCTGGTATATGAAAAACATGTTTTTCAATGGCAAAAATCAATGAATATTGTAAATGCACAAACAGTAATATCTCCACATTGCACGGTGCAATTCTGAAATTTTTAGCTTTTTCCTGTTAATCCTAGCATGATAAAGAAGATTCAAAGAGAGTGAGATGCCAGCTCCTTTCATTCAGTCAGTAGCTTCAAACATTTCTGGTATATGAAAAACATGTTTTTCAATGGCAAAAATCAATGAATATTGTAAATGCACAAACAGTAATATCTCCACATTGCAAAGTGCAATTCTGAAATTTTTTGCTTTTTCCTGCTAATCCTAGCATGATAAAGAAGATTCAAAGAGAGTGAGATGCCAGCTCCTTTTATTCAGTCAGTAGCTTCAAACATTTCTGGTATATGAAAAACGTTTTTCAATGGCAAAAATCAATGAATATTGTAAATGCACAAACAGTAATATCTCCACATTGCACGGTGCAATTCTGAAATTTTTAGCTTTTTCCTGTTAATCCTAGCATGATAAAGAAGATTCAAAGAGAGTGAGATGCCAGCTCCTTTCATTCAGTCAGTAGCTTCAAACATTTCTGGTATATGAAAAACATGTTTTTCAATGGCAAAAATCAATGAATATTGTAAATGCACAAACAGTAATATCTCCACATTGCAAAGTGCAATTCTGAAATTTTTTGCTTTTTCCTGCTAATCCTAGCATGATAAAGAAGAGTCAAAGAGAGTGAGATGCCAGCTCCTTTCATTCAGTCAGTAGCTTCAAACATTTCTGGTATATGAAAAACATGTTTTTCAATGGCAAAAATCAATGAATATTGTAAATGCACAAACAGTAATATCTCCGCATTGCAAGGTGCAATTCTGAAATTTTTTGCTTTTTCCTGCTAATCCTAGCATGATAAAGAAGATTCAAAGAGAGTGAGATGCCAGCTCCTTTCATTCAGTCAGTAGCTTCAAACATTTCTGGTATATGAAAAACATGTTTTTCAATGGCAAAAATCAATGAATATTGTAAATGCACAAACAGTAATATCTCCACATTGCACGGTGCAATTCTGAAATTTTTAGCTTTTTCCTGTTAATCCTAGCATGATAAAGAAGATTCAAAGAGAGTGAGATGCCAGCTCCTTTCATTCAGTCAGTAGCTTCAAACATTTCTGGTATATGAAAAACATGTTTTTCAATGGCAAAAATCAATGAATATTGTAAATGCACAAACAGTAATATCTCCACATTGCACGGTGCAATTCTGAAATTTTTAGCTTTTTCCTGTTAATCCTAGCATGATAAAGAAGATTCAAAGAGAGTGAGATGCCAGCTCCTTTCATTCAGTCAGTAGCTTCAAACATTTCTGGTATATGAAAAACATGTTTTTCAATGGCAAAAATCAATGAATATTGTAAATGCACAAACAGTAATATCTCCACATTGCACGGTGCAATTCTGAAATTTTTAGCTTTTTCCTGTTAATCCTAGCATGATAAAGAAGATTCAAAGAGAGTGAGATGCCAGCTCCTTTCATTCAGTCAGTAGCTTCAAACATTTCTGGTATATGAAAAACATGTTTTTCAATGGCAAAAATCAATGAATATTGTAAATGCACAAACAGTAATATCTCCACATTGCACGGTGCAATTCTGAAATTTTTAGCTTTTTCCTGTTAATCCTAGCATGATAAAGAAGATTCAAAGAGAGTGAGATGCCAGCTCCTTTCATTCAGTCAGTAGCTTCAAACATTTCTGGTATATGAAAAACATGTTTTTCAATGGCAAAAATCAATGAATATTGTAAATGCACAAACAGTAATATCTCCACATTGCACGGTGCAATTCTGAAATTTTTAGCTTTTTCCTGTTAATCCTAGCATGATAAAGAAGATTCAAAGAGAGTGAGATGCCAGCTCCTTTCATTCAGTCAGTAGCTTCAAACATTTCTGGTATATGAAAAACATGTTTTTCAATGGCAAAAATCAATGAATATTGTAAATGCACAAACAGTAATATCTCCACATTGCAAGGTGCAATTCTGAAATTTTTTGCTTTTTCCTGTTAATCCTAGCATGATAAAGAAGATTCAAAGAGAGTGAGATGCCAGCTCCTTTCATTCAGTCAGTAGCTTCAAACATTTCTGGTATATGAAAAACATGTTTTTCAATGGCAAAAATCAATGAATATTGTAAATGCACAAACAGTAATATCTCCACATTGCAAGGTGCAATTCTGAAATTTTTTGCTTTTTCCTGCTAATCCTAGCATGATAAAGAAGATTCAAAGAGAGTGAGATGCCAGCTCCTTTTATTCAGTCAGTAGCTTCAAACATTTCTGGTATATGAAAAACGTTTTTCAATGGCAAAAATCAATGAATATTGTAAATGCACAAACAGTAATATCTCCACATTGCACGGTGCAATTCTGAAATTTTTAGCTTTTTCCTGTTAGAAAAACGTTTTTCAATGGCAAAAATCAATGAATATTGTAAATGCACAAACAGTAATATCTCCACATTGCAAGGTGCAATTCTGAAATTTTTTGCTTTTTCCTGTTAATCCTAGCATGATAAAGAAGATTCAAAGAGAGTGAGATGCCAGCTCCTTTCATTCAGTCAGTAGCTTCAAACATTTCTGGTATATGAAAAACATGTTTTTCAATGGCAAAAATCAATGAATATTGTAAATGCACAAACAGTAATATCTCCACATTGCAAGGTGCAATTCTGAAATTTTTTGCTTTTTCCTGCTAATCCTAGCATGATAAAGAAGATTCAAAGAGAGTGAGATGCCAGCTCCTTTCATTCAGTCAGTAGCTTCAAACATTTCTGGTATATGAAAAACGTTTTTCAATGGCAAAAATCAATGAATATTGTAAATGCACAAACAGTAATATCTCCACATTGCAAGGTGCAATTCTGAAATTTTTTGCTTTTTCCTGTTAATCCTAGCATGATAAAGAAGATTCAAAGAGAGTGAGATGCCAGCTCCTTTCATTCAGTCAGTAGCTTCAAACATTTCTGGTATATGAAAAACGTTTTTCAATGGCAAAAATCAATGAATATTGTAAATGCACAAACAGTAATATCTCCGCATTGCAAGGTGCAATTCTGAAATTTTTTGCTTTTTCCTGCTAATCCTAGCATGATAAAGAAGATTCAAAGAGAGTGAGATGCCAGCTCCTTTCATTCAGTCAGTAGCTTCAAACATTTCTGGTATATGAAAAACATGTTTTTCAATGGCAAAAATCAATGAATATTGTAAATGCACAAACAGTAATATCTCCACATTGCACGGTGCAATTCTGAAATTTTTAGCTTTTTCCTGTTAATCCTAGCATGATAAAGAAGATTCAAAGAGAGTGAGATGCCAGCTCCTTTCATTCAGTCAGTAGCTTCAAACATTTCTGGTATATGAAAAACATGTTTTTCAATGGCAAAAATCAATGAATATTGTAAATGCACAAACAGTAATATCTCCACATTGCAAAGTGCAATTCTGAAATTTTTTGCTTTTTCCTGCTAATCCTAGCATGATAAAGAAGATTCAAAGAGAGTGAGATGCCAGCTCCTTTTATTCAGTCAGTAGCTTCAAACATTTCTGGTATATGAAAAACGTTTTTCAATGGCAAAAATCAATGAATATTGTAAATGCACAAACAGTAATATCTCCACATTGCACGGTGCAATTCTGAAATTTTTAGCTTTTTCCTGTTAATCCTAGCATGATAAAGAAGATTCAAAGAGAGTGAGATGCCAGCTCCTTTCATTCAGTCAGTAGCTTCAAACATTTCTGGTATATGAAAAACATGTTTTTCAATGGCAAAAATCAATGAATATTGTAAATGCACAAACAGTAATATCTCCACATTGCAAGGTGCAATTCTGAAATTTTTTGCTTTTTCCTGCTAATCCTAGCATGATAAAGAAGATTCAAAGAGAGTGAGATGCCAGCTCCTTTCATTCAGTCAGTAGCTTCAATCATTTCTGGACGTTTTTCAGTGGCAAAAATCAATGAATATTGTAAATGCACAAACAGTAATTTCTCCGCATTGCAAGGTGCAATTCTGAAATTTTTTGCTTTTTCCCGCTCCTCTTAGCATGATAAAGAAGATACAAAGAGAGTGATGTGCCAGCTCCTTTCATTCAGTCAGTAGCTTCAAACATTTCTGGTATTTGAATAACATGTTTTTCAATGGCAAAAATCAATGAATATTGTAAATGCACAAACAGTAATTTCTCCGCATTGCAAGGTGCAAGTCTGAAATTTTTTGATTTTTCCTGCTCCTCTTAGCATGATAAAGAAGATTCAAAGAGAGTGAGATGCCAGTTACTTTCATTCAGTCAGTAGCTTCAATCATTTCTGGACGTTTTTCAATGGTAAAAATCAATGAATATTGTAAATGCACAAACAGTAATTTCTCCACATTGCAAGGTGCAATTCTGAAATTTTTTGCTTTTTCCTGCTCCTCTTAGCATGATAAAGAAGATTCAAAGAGAGTGAGATGCCAGCTCCTTTCATTCAGTCAGTAGCTTCAAACATTTCTGGTATATGAAAAACATGTTTTTCAATGGCAAAAATCAATGAATATTGTAAATGCACAAACAGTAATATCTCCACATTGCAAGGTGCAATTCTGAAATTTTTTGCTTTTTCCTGCTAATCCTAGCATGATAAAGAAGATTCAAAGAGAGTGAGATGCCAGCTCCTTTTATTCAGTCAGTAGCTTCAAACATTTCTGGTATATGAAAAACGTTTTTCAATGGCAAAAATCAATGAATATTGTAAATGCACAAACAGTAATATCTCCACATTGCACGGTGCAATTCTGAAATTTTTAGCTTTTTCCTGTTAGAAAAACGTTTTTCAATGGCAAAAATCAATGAATATTGTAAATGCACAAACAGTAATATCTCCACATTGCAAGGTGCAATTCTGAAATTTTTTGCTTTTTCCTGTTAATCCTAGCATGATAAAGAAGATTCAAAGAGAGTGAGATGCCAGCTCCTTTCATTCAGTCAGTAGCTTCAAACATTTCTGGTATATGAAAAACATGTTTTTCAATGGCAAAAATCAATGAATATTGTAAATGCACAAACAGTAATATCTCCACATTGCAAGGTGCAATTCTGAAATTTTTTGCTTTTTCCTGCTAATCCTAGCATGATAAAGAAGATTCAAAGAGAGTGAGATGCCAGCTCCTTTCATTCAGTCAGTAGCTTCAAACATTTCTGGTATATGAAAAACGTTTTTCAATGGCAAAAATCAATGAATATTGTAAATGCACAAACAGTAATATCTCCACATTGCAAGGTGCAATTCTGAAATTTTTTGCTTTTTCCTGTTAATCCTAGCATGATAAAGAAGATTCAAAGAGAGTGAGATGCCAGCTCCTTTCATTCAGTCAGTAGCTTCAAACATTTCTGGTATATGAAAAACGTTTTTCAATGGCAAAAATCAATGAATATTGTAAATGCACAAACAGTAATATCTCCGCATTGCAAGGTGCAATTCTGAAATTTTTTGCTTTTTCCTGCTAATCCTAGCATGATAAAGAAGATTCAAAGAGAGTGAGATGCCAGCTCCTTTCATTCAGTCAGTAGCTTCAAACATTTCTGGTATATGAAAAACATGTTTTTCAATGGCAAAAATCAATGAATATTGTAAATGCACAAACAGTAATATCTCCACATTGCACGGTGCAATTCTGAAATTTTTAGCTTTTTCCTGTTAATCCTAGCATGATAAAGAAGATTCAAAGAGAGTGAGATGCCAGCTCCTTTCATTCAGTCAGTAGCTTCAAACATTTCTGGTATATGAAAAACGTTTTTCAATGGCAAAAATCAATGAATATTGTAAATGCACAAACAGTAATATCTCCACATTGCAAAGTGCAATTCTGAAATTTTTTGCTTTTTCCTGCTAATCCTAGCATGATAAAGAAGATTCAAAGAGAGTGAGATGCCAGCTCCTTTTATTCAGTCAGTAGCTTCAAACATTTCTGGTATATGAAAAACGTTTTTCAATGGCAAAAATCAATGAATATTGTAAATGCACAAACAGTAATATCTCCACATTGCACGGTGCAATTCTGAAATTTTTAGCTTTTTCCTGTTAATCCTAGCATGATAAAGAAGATTCAAAGAGAGTGAGATGCCAGCTCCTTTCATTCAGTCAGTAGCTTCAAACATTTCTGGTATATGAAAAACATGTTTTTCAATGGCAAAAATCAATGAATATTGTAAATGCACAAACAGTAATATCTCCACATTGCAAGGTGCAATTCTGAAATTTTTTGCTTTTTCCTGCTAATCCTAGCATGATAAAGAAGATTCAAAGAGAGTGAGATGCCAGCTCCTTTCATTCAGTCAGTAGCTTCAATCATTTCTGGACGTTTTTCAGTGGCAAAAATCAATGAATATTGTAAATGCACAAACAGTAATTTCTCCGCATTGCAAGGTGCAATTCTGAAATTTTTTGCTTTTTCCCGCTCCTCTTAGCATGATAAAGAAGATACAAAGAGAGTGATGTGCCAGCTCCTTTCATTCAGTCAGTAGCTTCAAACATTTCTGGTATTTGAATAACATGTTTTTCAATGGCAAAAATCAATGAATATTGTAAATGCACAAACAGTAATTTCTCCGCATTGCAAGGTGCAATTCTGAAATTTTTTGATTTTTCCTGCTCCTCTTAGCATGATAAAGAAGATTCAAAGAGAGTGAGATGCCAGCTCCTTTCATTCAGTCAGTAGCTTCAATCATTTCTGGACGTTTTTCAATGGCAAAAATCAATGAATATTGTAAATGCACAAACAGTAATTTCTCCGCATTGCAAGGTGCAATTCTGAAATTTTTTTGCTTTTTCCTGCTCCTCTTAGCATGATAAAGAAGATTCAAAGAGAGTGAGATGCCAGCTCCTTTCATTCAGTCAGTAGCTTCAAACATTTCTGGTATATGAATAACATGATGTTTTTCAATGGCAAAAATCAATGAATATTGTAAATGCACAAACAGTAATTTCTCCGCATTGCAAGGTGCAAGTCTGAAATTTTTTGCTTTTTCCTGCTCCTCTTAGCATGATAAAGATTCAAAGAGAGTGAGATGCCAGTTACTTTCATTCAGTCAGTAGCTTCAATCATTTCTGGACGTTTTTCAATGGTAAAAATCAATGAATATTGTAAATGCACAAACAGTAATTTCTCCACATTGCAAGGTGCAATTCTGAAATTTTTTGCTTTTTCCTGCTCCTCTTAGCATGATAAAGAAGATTCAAAGAGAGTGAGATGCCAGCTCCTTTCATTCAGTCAGTAGCTTCAAACATTTCTGGTATATGAATAACATGATGTTTTTCAATGGCAAAAATCAATGAATATTGTAAATGCACAAACAGTAATTTCTCCGCATTGCAAGGTGCAATTCTGAAATTTTTTGCTTTTTCCTGCTCCTCTTAGCATGATAAAGAAGATTCAAAGAGAGTGAGATGCCAGCTCCTTTCATTCAGTCAGTAGCTTCAAACATTTCTGGTATATGAATAACATGATGTTTTTCAATGGCAAAAATCAATGAATATTGTAAATGCACAAACAGTAATTTCTCCGCATTGCAAGGTGCAATTCTGAAATTTTTTGCTTTTTCCTGCTCCTCTTAGCATGATAAAGAAGATTCAAAGAGAGTGAGATGCCAGCTCCTTTCATTCAGTCAGTAGCTTCAATCATTTCTGGATGTTTTTCAATGGCAAAAATCAATGAATATTGTAAATGCACAAACAGTAATTTCTCCGCATTGCAAGGTGCAATTCTGAAATTTTTTGCTTTTTCCTGCTCCTCTTAGCATGATAAAGAAGATTCAAAGAGAGTGAGATGTCAGCTCCTTTCATTCAGTCAGTAGCTTCAAACATTTCTGGTATATGAATAACATGATGTTTTTCAATGGCAAAAATCAATGAATATTGTAAATGCACAAACAGTAATTTCTCCGCATTGCAAGGTGCAATTCTGAAATTTTTTGCTTTTTCCTGCTCCTCTTAGCATGATAAAGAAGATTCAAAGAGAGTGAGATGCCAGCTCCTTTCATTCAGTCAGTAGCTTCAATCATTTCTGGATGTTTTTCAATGGCAAAAATCAATGAATATTGTAAATGCACAAACAGTAATTTCTCCGCATTGCAAGGTGCAATTCTGAAATTTTTTTCTTTTTCCTGCTCCTCTTAGCATGATAAAGAAGATTCAAAGAGAGTGAGATGCCAGCTCCTTTCGTTCAGTCAGTAGCTTCAATCATTTCTGGACGTTTTTCAATGGCAAAAATCATTGAATATTATAAATGCACAAACAGTAATTTCTCCGCATTGCAAGGTGCAATTCTGAAATTTTTTACTTTTTCCTGCTCCTCTTAGCATGATAAAGAAGATTCAAAGAGAGTGAGATGCCAGCTCCTTTCATTCAGTCAGTAGCTTCAATCATTTCTGGTATATGAATAACATGATGTTTTTCAATGGCAAAAATCAATGAATATTGTAAATGCACAAACAGTAATTTCTCCGCATTGCAAGGTGCAATTCTGAAATTTTTTGCTTTTTCCTGCTCCTCTTAGCATGATAAAGAAGATTCAAAGAGAGTGAGATGCCAGCTCCTTTCATTCAGTCAGTAGCTTCAATCATTTCTGGACGTTTTTCAATGGCAAAAATCAATGAATATTGTAAATGCACAAACTGTAATTTCTCCGCATTGCAAGGTGCAATTCTGAAATTTTTTGCTTTTTCCTGCTCCTCTTAGCATGATAAACAAGATTCAAAGAGAGTGAGATGCCAGTTCCTTTCATTCAGTCAGTAGCTTCAATCATTTCTGGATGTTTTTCAATGGCAAAAATCAATGAATATTGTAAATGCACAAACAGTAATTTCTCCGCATTGCAAGGTGCAATTCTGAAATTTTTTGCTTTTTCCTGCTCCTCTTAGCATGATAAAGAAGATTCAAAGAGAGTGAGATGCCAGCTCCTTTCATTCAGTCAGTAGCTTCAATCATTTCTGGTATATGAATAACATGATGTTTTTCAATCGCAAAAATCAATGAATATTGTAAATGCACAAACAGTAATTTCTCCGCATTGCAAGGTGCAATTCTGAAATTTTTTGCTTTTTCCTGCTCCGCTTAGCATGATAAAGAAGATTCAAAGAGAGTGAGATGCCAGCTCCTTTCATTCAGTCAGTAGCTTCAATCATTTCTGGATGTTTTTCAATGGCAAAAATCAATGAATATTGGAAATGCACAAACAGTAATTTCTCCGCATTGCAAGGTGCAATTCTGAAATTTTTTGCTTTTTCCTGCTCCTCTTAGCATGATAAAGAAGATTCAAAGAGAGTGAGATGCCAGCTCCTTTCCTTCAGTCAGTAGCTTCAATCATTTCTGGTATATGAATAACATGATGTTTTTCAATGGCAAAAATCAATGAATTTTGTAAATGCACAAACAGTAATTTCTCCGCATTGCAAAGCGCAATTCTGAATTTTTTTGCTTTTTCCTGCTCCTCTTAGCATGATAAAGAAGATTCAAAGAGAGTGAGATGCCAGCTCCTTTCGTTCAGTCAGTAGCTTCAATCATTTCTGGACATTTTTCAATGGCAAAAATCAATGAATATTGTAAATGCACAAACAGTAATTTCTCCGCATGGCAAGGTGCAATTCTGAAATTTTTTGCTTTTTCCTGCTCCTCTTAGCATGATAAAGAAGATTCAAAGAGAGTGAAATGCCAGCTCCTTTCATTCAGTCAGTAGCTTCAATCATTTCTGGACGTTTTTCAATGGCAAAAATCAATGAATATTGTAAATGCACAAACAGTAATTTCTCCGCATTGCAAGGTGCAATTCTGAAATTTTTTGCTTTTTCCTGCTCCTCTTAGCATGATAAAGAAGATTCAAAGAGAGTGAGATGCCAGCTCCTTTCATTCAGTCAGTAGCTTCAATCATTTCTGGACGTTTTTCAATGGCAAAAATCAATGAATATTGTAAATGCACAAACAGTAATTTCTCCGCATTGCAAGGTGCAATTCTGAAATTTTTTGCTTTTTCCTGCTAATCCTAGCATGATAAAGAAGATTCAAAGAGAGTGAGATGCCAGCTCCTTTCATTCAGTCAGTAGCTTCAAACATTTCTGGTATATGAAAAACATGTTTTTCAATGGCAAAAATCAATGAATATTGTAAATGCACAAACAGTAATATCTCCACATTGCACGGTGCAATTCTGAAATTTTTAGCTTTTTCCTGTTAATCCTAGCATGATAAAGAAGATTCAAAGAGAGTGAGATGCCAGCTCCTTTCATTCAGTCAGTAGCTTCAAACATTTCTGGTATATGAAAAACATGTTTTTCAATGGCAAAAATCAATGAATATTGTAAATGCACAAACAGTAATATCTCCACATTGCAAAGTGCAATTCTGAAATTTTTTGCTTTTTCCTGCTAATCCTAGCATGATAAAGAAGATTCAAAGAGAGTGAGATGCCAGCTCCTTTTATTCAGTCAGTAGCTTCAAACATTTCTGGTATATGAAAAACGTTTTTCAATGGCAAAAATCAATGAATATTGTAAATGCACAAACAGTAATATCTCCACATTGCACGGTGCAATTCTGAAATTTTTAGCTTTTTCCTGTTAATCCTAGCATGATAAAGAAGATTCAAAGAGAGTGAGATGCCAGCTCCTTTCATTCAGTCAGTAGCTTCAAACATTTCTGGTATATGAAAAACATGTTTTTCAATGGCAAAAATCAATGAATATTGTAAATGCACAAACAGTAATATCTCCACATTGCAAAGTGCAATTCTGAAATTTTTTGCTTTTTCCTGCTAATCCTAGCATGATAAAGAAGATTCAAAGAGAGTGAGATGCCAGCTCCTTTCATTCAGTCAGTAGCTTCAAACATTTCTGGTATATGAAAAACATGTTTTTCAATGGCAAAAATCAATGAATATTGTAAATGCACAAACAGTAATATCTCCGCATTGCAAGGTGCAATTCTGAAATTTTTTGCTTTTTCCTGCTAATCCTAGCATGATAAAGAAGATTCAAAGAGAGTGAGATGCCAGCTCCTTTCATTCAGTCAGTAGCTTCAAACATTTCTGGTATATGAAAAACATGTTTTTCAATGGCAAAAATCAATGAATATTGTAAATGCACAAACAGTAATATCTCCACATTGCACGGTGCAATTCTGAAATTTTTAGCTTTTTCCTGTTAATCCTAGCATGATAAAGAAGATTCAAAGAGAGTGAGATGCCAGCTCCTTTCATTCAGTCAGTAGCTTCAAACATTTCTGGTATATGAAAAACATGTTTTTCAATGGCAAAAATCAATGAATATTGTAAATGCACAAACAGTAATATCTCCACATTGCACGGTGCAATTCTGAAATTTTTAGCTTTTTCCTGTTAATCCTTGCATGATAAAGAAGATTCAAAGAGAGTGAGATGCCAGCTCCTTTCATTCAGTCAGTAGCTTCAAACATTTCTGGTATATGAAAAACATGTTTTTCAATGGCAAAAATCAATGAATATTGTAAATGCACAAACAGTAATATCTCCACATTGCACGGTGCAATTCTGAAATTTTTAGCTTTTTCCTGTTAATCCTAGCATGATAAAGAAGATTCAAAGAGAGTGAGATGCCAGCTCCTTTCATTCAGTCAGTAGCTTCAAACATTTCTGGTATATGAAAAACATGTTTTTCAATGGCAAAAATCAATGAATATTGTAAAAGCACAAACAGTAATATCTCCACATTGCACGGTGCAATTCTGAAATTTTTAGCTTTTTCCTGTTAATCCTAGCATGATAAAGAAGATTCAAAGAGAGTGAGATGCCAGCTCCTTTCATTCAGTCAGTAGCTTCAAACATTTCTGGTATATGAAAAACATGTTTTTCAATGGCAAAAATCAATGAATATTGTAAATGCACAAACAGTAATATCTCCACATTGCACGGTGCAATTCTGAAATTTTTAGCTTTTTCCTGTTAATCCTAGCATGATAAAGAAGATTCAAAGAGAGTGAGATGCCAGCTCCTTTCATTCAGTCAGTAGCTTCAAACATTTCTGGTATATGAAAAACATGTTTTTCAATGGCAAAAATCAATGAATATTGTAAATGCACAAACAGTAATATCTCCACATTGCAAGGTGCAATTCTGAAATTTTTTGCTTTTTCCTGCTAATCCTAGCATGATAAAGAAGATTCAAAGAGAGTGAGATGCCAGCTCCTTTTATTCAGTCAGTAGCTTCAAACATTTCTGGTATATGAAAAACGTTTTTCAATGGCAAAAATCAATGAATATTGTAAATGCACAAACAGTAATATCTCCACATTGCACGGTGCAATTCTGAAATTTTTAGCTTTTTCCTGTTAGAAAAACGTTTTTCAATGGCAAAAATCAATGAATATTGTAAATGCACAAACAGTAATATCTCCACATTGCAAGGTGCAATTCTGAAATTTTTTGCTTTTTCCTGTTAATCCTAGCATGATAAAGAAGATTCAAAGAGAGTGAGATGCCAGCTCCTTTCATTCAGTCAGTAGCTTCAAACATTTCTGGTATATGAAAAACATGTTTTTCAATGGCAAAAATCAATGAATATTGTAAATGCACAAACAGTAATATCTCCACATTGCAAGGTGCAATTCTGAAATTTTTTGCTTTTTCCTGCTAATCCTAGCATGATAAAGAAGATTCAAAGAGAGTGAGATGCCAGCTCCTTTCATTCAGTCAGTAGCTTCAAACATTTCTGGTATATGAAAAACGTTTTTCAATGGCAAAAATCAATGAATATTGTAAATGCACAAACAGTAATATCTCCACATTGCAAGGTGCAATTCTGAAATTTTTTGCTTTTTCCTGTTAATCCTAGCATGATAAAGAAGATTCAAAGAGAGTGAGATGCCAGCTCCTTTCATTCAGTCAGTAGCTTCAAACATTTCTGGTATATGAAAAACGTTTTTCAATGGCAAAAATCAATGAATATTGTAAATGCACAAACAGTAATATCTCCGCATTGCAAGGTGCAATTCTGAAATTTTTTGCTTTTTCCTGCTAATCCTAGCATGATAAAGAAGATTCAAAGAGAGTGAGATGCCAGCTCCTTTCATTCAGTCAGTAGCTTCAAACATTTCTGGTATATGAAAAACATGTTTTTCAATGGCAAAAATCAATGAATATTGTAAATGCACAAACAGTAATATCTCCACATTGCACGGTGCAATTCTGAAATTTTTAGCTTTTTCCTGTTAATCCTAGCATGATAAAGAAGATTCAAAGAGAGTGAGATGCCAGCTCCTTTCATTCAGTCAGTAGCTTCAAACATTTCTGGTATATGAAAAACATGTTTTTCAATGGCAAAAATCAATGAATATTGTAAATGCACAAACAGTAATATCTCCACATTGCAAGGTGCAATTCTGAAATTTTTTGCTTTTTCCTGCTAATCCTAGCATGATAAAGAAGATTCAAAGAGAGTGAGATGCCAGCTCCTTTCATTCAGTCAGTAGCTTCAAACATTTCTGGTATATGAAAAACATGTTTTTCAATGGCAAAAATCAATGAATATTGTAAATGCACAAACAGTAATATCTCCACATTGCACGGTGCAATTCTGAAATTTTTAGCTTTTTCCTGTTAATCCTAGCATGATAAAGAAGATTCAAAGAGAGTGAGATGCCAGCTCCTTTCATTCAGTCAGTAGCTTCAAACATTTCTGGTATATGAAAAACATGTTTTTCAATGGCAAAAATCAATGAATATTGTAAATGCACAAACAGTAATATCTCCACATTGCACGGTGCAATTCTGAAATTTTTAGCTTTTTCCTGTTAATCCTAGCATGATAAAGAAGATTCAAAGAGAGTGAGATGCCAGCTCCTTTCATTCAGTAAGTAGCTTCAAACATTTCTGGTATATGAAAAACATGTTTTTCAATGGCAAAAATCAATGAATATTGTAAATGCACAAACAGTAATATCTCCACATTGCACGGTGCAATTCTGAAATTTTTAGCTTTTTCCTGTTAATCCTAGCATGATAAAGAAGATTCAAAGAGAGTGAGATGCCAGCTCCTTTCATTCAGTCAGTAGCTTCAAACATTTCTGGTATATGAAAAACATGTTTTTCAATGGCAAAAATCAATGAATATTGTAAATGCACAAACAGTAATATCTCCACATTGCACGGTGCAATTCTGAAATTTTTAGCTTTTTCCTGTTAATCCTAGCATGATAAAGAAGATTCAAAGAGAGTGAGATGCCAGCTCCTTTCATTCAGTCAGTAGCTTCAAACATTTCTGGTATATGAAAAACATGTTTTTCAATGGCAAAAATCAATGAATATTGTAAATGCACAAACAGTAATATCTCCACATTGCACGGTGCAATTCTGAAATTTTTAGCTTTTTCCTGTTAATCCTAGCATGATAAAGAAGATTCAAAGAGAGTGAGATGCCAGCTCCTTTCATTCAGTCAGTAGCTTCAAACATTTCTGGTATATGAAAAACATGTTTTTCAATGGCAAAAATCAATGAATATTGTAAATGCACAAACAGTAATATCTCCACATTGCAAGGTGCAATTCTGAAATTTTTTGCTTTTTCCTGTTAATCCTAGCATGATAAAGAAGATTCAAAGAGAGTGAGATGCCAGCTCCTTTCATTCAGTCAGTAGCTTCAAACATTTCTGGTATATGAAAAACATGTTTTTCAATGGCAAAAATCAATGAATATTGTAAATGCACAAACAGTAATATCTCCACATTG
The DNA here is from genome assembly GCF_046119375.1 of Phyllobates terribilis. Taxonomy (NCBI): domain Eukaryota; kingdom Metazoa; phylum Chordata; class Amphibia; order Anura; family Dendrobatidae; genus Phyllobates; species Phyllobates terribilis. The sequence continues at coordinate 69,745 of NW_027366439.1, forward strand.
CAAGGTGCAATTCTGAAATTTTTTGCTTTTTCCTGCTAATCCTAGCATGATAAAGAAGATTCAAAGAGAGTGAGATGCCAGCTCCTTTTATTCAGTCAGTAGCTTCAAACATTTCTGGTATATGAAAAACGTTTTTCAATGGCAAAAATCAATGAATATTGTAAATGCACAAACAGTAATATCTCCACATTGCACGGTGCAATTCTGAAATTTTTAGCTTTTTCCTGTTAATCCTAGCATGATAAAGAAGATTCAAAGAGAGTGAGATGCCAGCTCCTTTCATTCAGTCAGTAGCTTCAAACATTTCTGGTATATGAAAAACATGTTTTTCAATGGCAAAAATCAATGAATATTGTAAATGCACAAACAGTAATATCTCCACATTGCAAGGTGCAATTCTGAAATTTTTTGCTTTTTCCTGCTAATCCTAGCATGATAAAGAAGATTCAAAGAGAGTGAGATGCCAGCTCCTTTTATTCAGTCAGTAGCTTCAAACATTTCTGGTATATGAAAAACGTTTTTCAATGGCAAAAATCAATGAATATTGTAAATGCACAAACAGTAATATCTCCACATTGCACGGTGCAATTCTGAAATTTTTAGCTTTTTCCTGTTAGAAAAACGTTTTTCAATGGCAAAAATCAATGAATATTGTAAATGCACAAACAGTAATATCTCCACATTGCAAGGTGCAATTCTGAAATTTTTTGCTTTTTCCTGTTAATCCTAGCATGATAAAGAAGATTCAAAGAGAGTGAGATGCCAGCTCCTTTCATTCAGTCAGTAGCTTCAAACATTTCTGGTATATGAAAAACATGTTTTTCAATGGCAAAAATCAATGAATATTGTAAATGCACAAACAGTAATATCTCCACATTGCAAGGTGCAATTCTGAAATTTTTTGCTTTTTCCTGCTAATCCTAGCATGATAAAGAAGATTCAAAGAGAGTGAGATGCCAGCTCCTTTCATTCAGTCAGTAGCTTCAAACATTTCTGGTATATGAAAAACGTTTTTCAATGGCAAAAATCAATGAATATTGTAAATGCACAAACAGTAATATCTCCACATTGCAAGGTGCAATTCTGAAATTTTTTGCTTTTTCCTGTTAATCCTAGCATGATAAAGAAGATTCAAAGAGAGTGAGATGCCAGCTCCTTTCATTCAGTCAGTAGCTTCAAACATTTCTGGTATATGAAAAACGTTTTTCAATGGCAAAAATCAATGAATATTGTAAATGCACAAACAGTAATATCTCCGCATTGCAAGGTGCAATTCTGAAATTTTTTGCTTTTTCCTGCTAATCCTAGCATGATAAAGAAGATTCAAAGAGAGTGAGATGCCAGCTCCTTTCATTCAGTCAGTAGCTTCAAACATTTCTGGAATATGAAAAACATGTTTTTCAATGGCAAAAATCAATGAATATTGTAAATGCACAAACAGTAATATCTCCACATTGCACGGTGCAATTCTGAAATTTTTAGCTTTTTCCTGTTAATCCTAGCATGATAAAGAAGATTCAAAGAGAGTGAGATGCCAGCTCCTTTCATTCAGTCAGTAGCTTCAAACATTTCTGGTATATGAAAAACATGTTTTTCAATGGCAAAAATCAATGAATATTGTAAATGCACAAACAGTAATATCTCCACATTGCAAAGTGCAATTCTGAAATTTTTTGCTTTTTCCTGCTAATCCTAGCATGATAAAGAAGATTCAAAGAGAGTGAGATGCCAGCTCCTTTTATTCAGTCAGTAGCTTCAAACATTTCTGGTATATGAAAAACGTTTTTCAATGGCAAAAATCAATGAATATTGTAAATGCACAAACAGTAATATCTCCACATTGCACGGTGCAATTCTGAAATTTTTAGCTTTTTCCTGTTAATCCTAGCATGATAAAGAAGATTCAAAGAGAGTGAGATGCCAGCTCCTTTCATTCAGTCAGTAGCTTCAAACATTTCTGGTATATGAAAAACATGTTTTTCAATGGCAAAAATCAATGAATATTGTAAATGCACAAACAGTAATATCTCCACATTGCAAAGTGCAATTCTGAAATTTTTTGCTTTTTCCTGCTAATCCTAGCATGATAAAGAAGAGTCAAAGAGAGTGAGATGCCAGCTCCTTTCATTCAGTCAGTAGCTTCAAACATTTCTGGTATATGAAAAACATGTTTTTCAATGGCAAAAATCAATGAATATTGTAAATGCACAAACAGTAATATCTCCGCATTGCAAGGTGCAATTCTGAAATTTTTTGCTTTTTCCTGCTAATCCTAGCATGATAAAGAAGATTCAAAGAGAGTGAGATGCCAGCTCCTTTCATTCAGTCAGTAGCTTCAAACATTTCTGGTATATGAAAAACATGTTTTTCAATGGCAAAAATCAATGAATATTGTAAATGCACAAACAGTAATATCTCCACATTGCACGGTGCAATTCTGAAATTTTTAGCTTTTTCCTGTTAATCCTAGCATGATAAAGAAGATTCAAAGAGAGTGAGATGCCAGCTCCTTTCATTCAGTCAGTAGCTTCAAACATTTCTGGTATATGAAAAACATGTTTTTCAATGGCAAAAATCAATGAATATTGTAAATGCACAAACAGTAATATCTCCACATTGCACGGTGCAATTCTGAAATTTTTAGCTTTTTCCTGTTAATCCTAGCATGATAAAGAAGATTCAAAGAGAGTGAGATGCCAGCTCCTTTCATTCACTCGTACTTCAAACATTTTCTGGTATATGAAAACATGTTTTTCAATGGCAAAAATCATGAATATTGTAAATGCACAAACAGTAATATCTCCACATTGCACAGTGCAATTCTGAAATTTTTAGCTTTTTCCTGTTAATCCTAGCATGATAAAGAAGATTCAAAGAGAGTGAGATGCCAGCTCCTTTCAT
>NW_027366440.1:7500-12500 GCF_046119375.1 Phyllobates terribilis
GGGAAAATTGAAAAAAAGTTGAAAAAAAAAATTTTTGGGGACTTAGAAAATTTTTCAACTTTTGTCAGACTTCCAGACAGGGGAGCGTGTCAGTGCGCGCATCCGATTTCAGTTCCAGAGCGATTCGCGCGATGAGTCCTTGATACTTAGTCGTTTTTGGCAAAATTTCTGACTTTTTGAAAATTTCACAATTTTGTGAAAACTTCCACAAAATGAGGTTCTAGTATGTTAGAGGGCATCCCAGGAGGGCTCCAAAAGTGTGGGTAAAATATATATCCCACAGGGGGAAAATTGAAAAAAAGTTGAAAAAAAAAATTTTTGGGGACTTAGAAAATTTTCACACATGTGTCAGACTTCCAGACAGGGGAGCGTGTCAGTGCGCGCATCCGATTTCAGTTCCAGAGCGATTCGCGCGATGAGTCCTTGATACTTAGTCGTTTTTGGCAAAATTTCTGACTTTTTGAAAATTTCACAATTTTGTGAAAACTTCCACAAAATGAGGTTCTAGTATGTTAGAGGGCATCCCAGGAGGGCTCCAAAAGTGTGGGTAAAATATATATCCCACAGGGGGAAAATTGAAAAAAAGTTGAAAAAAAAAATTTTTGGGGACTTAGAAAATTTTCACACATGTGTCAGACTTCCAGAGAGGGGAGCATGTCAGTGCGCGCATCCGATTTCAGTTCCAGAGCGATTCGCGCGATGAGTCCTTGATACTTAGTCGTTTTTGCAAAATTTCTGACTTTTTTGAAAATTTCACAATTTTGTGAAAACTTCCACAAAATGAGGTTCTAGTATGTTAGAGGGCATCCCAGGAGGGCTCCAAAAGTGTGGGTAAAATATATATCCCACAGGGGGAAAATTGAAAAAAAGTTGAAAAAAAAAATTTTTGGGGACTTAGAAAATTTTTCAACTTTTGTCAGACTTCCAGACAGGGGAGCGTGTCAGTGCGCGCATCCGATTTCAGTTCCAGAGCGATTCGCGCGATGAGTCCTTGATACTTAGTCGTTTTTGGCAAAATTTCTGACTTTTTGAAAATTTCACAATTTTGTGAAAACTTCCACAAAATGAGGTTCTAGTATGTTAGAGGGCATCCCAGGAGGGCTCCAAAAGTGTGGGTAAAATATATATCCCACAGGGGGAAAATTGAAAAAAAGTTGAAAAAAAAAATTTTTGGGGACTTAGAAAATTTTCACACATGTGTCAGACTTCCAGACAGGGGAGCGTGTCAGTGCGCGCATCCGATTTCAGTTCCAGAGCGATTCGCGCGATGAGTCCTTGATACTTAGTCGTTTTTGGCAAAATTTCTGACTTTTTGAAAATTTCACAATTTTGTGAAAACTTCCACAAAATGAGGTTCTAGTATGTTAGAGGGCATCCCAGGAGGGCTCCAAAAGTGTGGGTAAAATATATATCCCACAGGGGGAAAATTGAAAAAAAGTTGAAAAAAAAAATTTTTGGGGACTTAGAAAATTTTTCAACTTTTGTCAGACTTCCAGACAGGGGAGCGTGTCAGTGCGCGCATCCGATTTCAGTTCCAGAGCGATTCGCGCGATGAGTCCTTGATACTTAGTCGTTTTTGCAAAATTTCTGACTTTTTGGAAAATTTCACAATTTTGTGAAAACTTCCACAAAATGAGGTTCTAGTATGTTAGAGGGCATCCCAGGAGGGCTCCAAAAGTGTGGGTAAAATATATATCCCACAGGGGGAAAATTGAAAAAAAGTTGAAAAAAAAAATTTTTGGGGACTTAGAAAATTTTCACACATGTGTCAGACTTCCAGACAGGGGAGCGTGTCAGTGCGCGCATCCGATTTCAGTTCCAGAGCGATTCGCGCGATGAGTCCTTGATACTTAGTCGTTTTTGGCAAAATTTCTGACTTTTTGAAAATTTCACAATTTTGTGAAAACTTCCACAAAATGAGGTTCTAGTATGTTAGAGGGCATCCCAGGAGGGCTCCAAAAGTGTGGGTAAAATATATATCCCACAGGGGGAAAATTGAAAAAAAGTTGAAAAAAAAAATTTTTGGGGACTTAGAAAATTTTCACACATGTGTCAGACTTCCAGACAGGGGAGCGTGTCAGTGCGCGCATCCGATTTCAGTTCCAGAGCGATTCGCGCGATGAGTCCTTGATACTTAGTCGTTTTTGGCAAAATTTCTGACTTTTTGAAAATTTCACAATTTTGTGAAAACTTCCACAAAATGAGGTTCTAGTATGTTAGAGGGCATCCCAGGAGGGCTCCAAAAGTGTGGGTAAAATATATATCCCACAGGGGGAAAATTGAAAAAAAGTTGAAAAAAAAAATTTTTGGGGACTTAGAAAATTTTCACACATGTGTCAGACTTCCAGAGAGGGGAGCATGTCAGTGCGCGCATCCGATTTCAGTTCCAGAGCGATTCGCGCGATGAGTCCTTGATACTTAGTCGTTTTTGCAAAATTTCTGACTTTTTTGAAAATTTCACAATTTTGTGAAAACTTCCACAAAATGAGGTTCTAGTATGTTAGAGGGCATCCCAGGAGGGCTCCAAAAGTGTGGGTAAAATATATATCCCACAGGGGGAAAATTGAAAAAAAGTTGAAAAAAAAAATTTTTGGGGACTTAGAAAATTTTTCAACTTTTGTCAGACTTCCAGACAGGGGAGCGTGTCAGTGCGCGCATCCGATTTCAGTTCCAGAGCGATTCGCGCGATGAGTCCTTGATACTTAGTCGTTTTTGGCAAAATTTCTGACTTTTTGAAAATTTCACAATTTTGTGAAAACTTCCACAAAATGAGGTTCTAGTATGTTAGAGGGCATCCCAGGAGGGCTCCAAAAGTGTGGGTAAAATATATATCCCACAGGGGGAAAATTGAAAAAAAGTTGAAAAAAAAAATTTTTGGGGACTTAGAAAATTTTTCAACTTTTGTCAGACTTCCAGACAGGGGAGCGTGTCAGTGCGCGCATCCGATTTCAGTTCCAGAGCGATTCGCGCGATGAGTCCTTGATACTTAGTCGTTTTTGCAAAATTTCTGACTTTTTTGAAAATTTCACAATTTTGTGAAAACTTCCACAAAATGAGGTTCTAGTATGTTAGAGGGCATCCCAGGAGGGCTCCAAAAGTGTGGGTAAAATATATATCCCACAGGGGGAAAATTGAAAAAAAGTTGAAAAAAAAAATTTTTGGGGACTTAGAAAATTTTTCAACTTGTGTCAGACTTCCAGAGAGGGGAGCATGTCAGTGCGCGCATCCGATTTCAGTTCCAGAGCGATTCGCGCGATGAGTCCTTGATACTTAGTCGTTTTCAGAAGTCACAATTTTGACTTCCAGGACCCGCAAAACGTTTGTAAATTGAGCCCGCTCCCCAGTTCCAAGCGTTTTGAGGTGTCCCCGGTTGCAGTAATGCAGCCTGCCCACTAGATGTCGCAAAAGAGACAAAAAGTGAAAAAGAACCAGAATGAGGAAATTCCAGGGAGCCGAATCCGCCTGACAGTTCCAGGCGATCGGGCACTTTTTTGCATGCGTCCCTAAAGTGGGTATAGGGTGACACTCCATGCAAAGACCCAGTTTTGCACACCACCGGCAGAATATATGAGAGAGAGGTACCTCTCAGCCCCGACACATTTCGACTCATTTAAGCTGGTTTTCACCTCCGTAGGCCTGGGTATGCGTTTTGGCTATGAGTCCCTGTTCGGCTGGAGGTCTGCACCTTGGCTGAACCCAGGCTTCCGCAGCTGCGTGGGGGGACTTTTGCCGGTCGCCTATCCCAAGTCAGAGAGGTGTTCCTGGGTTGAAGTGAGCCTGGCCAGACCCCCCCGCGGGCCCTGGTTCTCCACATGGGGGCGCCGTCAAGGCTAAAATCTGGATTTTTAGGCCGAGGAGAGGCTCCATGAGGGCGGATGCTTTTGTGGCTTCGACCCCAGTGCTGTTCCACATCCAGTACCCCCCCGCAAGGGCGCCTGTACCCGAGTCGCGCTTCCAGGACTCGTGGGCACGTATCTCCCGACGACAGGGGTTTGCAGCCTCCGTACTTGGGCAAGTCCCTACATGCACCCCTGCTCTTCCTCCGATCGATCTGGCGCAGCGCTCCCGGGTGGGGAGGTGGCGCCGCTCGCTCGGCCCGGGCTTTGGAGCCCGCGCTGGCTTAAGGTGAGCGGTCCCCTTCCTCCTCTACCCCCGGGCTTCCGACACCTATCTTTGGGCGCGCATGCCGGCCTCGCCTCCCGTCTGCGGAGGTGGCCGAGCCGTGGGGAGTTTGACCCGAACCGAGCGAAGGCAGTGGTCCGACGACCCGTACGGGCGAACGGCGGGGCGCCCACCCAGCCAGGCGTGGGGGCCCGTCGTCCGAATCGCTCCCTGTGCGGGGAAGCACAGCGATCTTCTCCGAGGGCGGCCCTTTTCTTCCAGATGCGTACCCGGCCAGCGGAGGCTCGCGCTGCCCCTCGTGTCCGAAAGGGCGGCCTCCGCGGCGGTGGCGACAGCGGCGGCGGTGGGTGGCCTCTCCGCGCCACTGCCGAGCTTCGCGATTTCCAGTCTTTTCCCGAGCCCCTACGTCAGTGGGGAGGACGACAGAGGTGTGGAGGCAGGCGAAGGGGGTTCTCACCGTGCGGTGTGCCCCAGCCCGACCGTTGCCTTCCCCCTCGACCCTCGTCCTCCCAGGCGGCTCGGCCAGGGAGCAGGAGAGAGAGTGAGAGAGGGAGAGCGGAAACCCCAGAGCCAAGGGGTTAGATGGAGAACGGGAGAAGGAACGAGGGCCAAGAGGTAGGGAGTACGGTGAAAGGCCGACCTGGGATCCCCCTGCGCTCCCGCCCTGGGCGGGGAGCAGCCCTGGGAAGAAAAGCCGCTCGGGCATCCCTTTGAGGTTACGGGCGCGAGCGGGAAGAGGGACTACGCTGGAGGGCGACGCCGACACGGCCAGGCCGACGACCACCCACGTGACCTCAGCGTCGCCGGGTTAGTGCCAGAGCCGCGGCGGACCCCGACGGCCAGCCCCCCTCTCCCAATCCTCGTGCCTGTCCGCCGGT
>NW_027366440.1:22500-25000 GCF_046119375.1 Phyllobates terribilis
GTCGTTTTTGCAAAATTTCTGACTTTTTGGAAAATTTCACAATTTTGTGAAAACTTCCACAAAATGAGGTTCTAGTATGTTAGAGGGCATCCCAGGAGGGCTCCAAAAGTGTGGGTAAAATATATATCCCACAGGGGGAAAATTGAAAAAAAGTTGAAAAAAAAAATTTTTGGGGACTTAGAAAATTTTTCAACTTTTGTCAGACTTCCAGACAGGGGAGCGTGTCAGTGCGCGCATCCGATTTCAGTTCCAGAGCGATTCGCGCGATGAGTCCTTGATACTTAGTCGTTTTTGGCAAAATTTCTGACTTTTTGAAAATTTCACAATTTTGTGAAAACTTCCACAAAATGAGGTTCTAGTATGTTAGAGGGCATCCCAGGAGGGCTCCAAAAGTGTGGGTAAAATATATATCCCACAGGGGGAAAATTGAAAAAAAGTTGAAAAAAAAAATTTTTGGGGACTTAGAAAATTTTCACACATGTGTCAGACTTCCAGAGAGGGGAGCATGTCAGTGCGCGCATCCGATTTCAGTTCCAGAGCGATTCGCGCGATGAGTCCTTGATACTTAGTCGTTTTTGCAAAATTTCTGACTTTTTGGAAAATTTCACAATTTTGTGAAAACTTCCACAAAATGAGGTTCTAGTATGTTAGAGGGCATCCCAGGAGGGCTCCAAAAGTGTGGGTAAAATATATATCCCACAGGGGGAAAATTGAAAAAAAGTTGAAAAAAAAAATTTTTGGGGACTTAGAAAATTTTTCAACTTTTGTCAGACTTCCAGACAGGGGAGCGTGTCAGTGCGCGCATCCGATTTCAGTTCCAGAGCGATTCGCGCGATGAGTCCTTGATACTTAGTCGTTTTTGGCAAAATTTCTGACTTTTTGAAAATTTCACAATTTTGTGAAAACTTCCACAAAATGAGGTTCTAGTATGTTAGAGGGCATCCCAGGAGGGCTCCAAAAGTGTGGGTAAAATATATATCCCACAGGGGGAAAATTGAAAAAAAGTTGAAAAAAAAAATTTTTGGGGACTTAGAAAATTTTCACACATGTGTCAGACTTCCAGAGAGGGGAGCATGTCAGTGCGCGCATCCGATTTCAGTTCCAGAGCGATTCGCGCGATGAGTCCTTGATACTTAGTCGTTTTTGCAAAATTTCTGACTTTTTTGAAAATTTCACAATTTTGTGAAAACTTCCACAAAATGAGGTTCTAGTATGTTAGAGGGCATCCCAGGAGGGCTCCAAAAGTGTGGGTAAAATATATATCCCACAGGGGGAAAATTGAAAAAAAGTTGAAAAAAAAAATTTTTGGGGACTTAGAAAATTTTTCAACTTGTGTCAGACTTCCAGAGAGGGGAGCATGTCAGTGCGCGCATCCGATTTCAGTTCCAGAGCGATTCGCGCGATGAGTCCTTGATACTTAGTCGTTTTCAGAAGTCACAATTTTGACTTCCAGGACCCGCAAAACGTTTGTAAATTGAGCCCGCTCCCCAGTTCCAAGCGTTTTGAGGTGTCCCCGGTTGCAGTAATGCAGCCTGCCCACTAGATGTCGCAAAAGAGACAAAAAGTGAAAAAGAACCAGAATGAGGAAATTCCAGGGAGCCGAATCCGCCTGACAGTTCCAGGCGATCGGGCACTTTTTTGCATGCGTCCCTAAAGTGGGTATAGGGTGACACTCCATGCAAAGACCCAGTTTTGCACACCACCGGCAGAATATATGAGAGAGAGGTACCTCTCAGCCCCGACACATTTCGACTCATTTAAGCTGGTTTTCACCTCCGTAGGCCTGGGTATGCGTTTTGGCTATGAGTCCCTGTTCGGCTGGAGGTCTGCACCTTGGCTGAACCCAGGCTTCCGCAGCTGCGTGGGGGGACTTTTGCCGGTCGCCTATCCCAAGTCAGAGAGGTGTTCCTGGGTTGAAGTGAGCCTGGCCAGACCCCCCTGCGGGCCCTGGTTCTCCACATGGGGGCGCCGTCAAGGCTAAAATCTGGATTTTTAGGCCGAGGAGAGGCTCCATGAGGGCGGATGCTTTTGTGGCTTCGACCCCAGTGCTGTTCCACATCCAGTACCCCCCCGCAAGGGCGCCTGTACCCGAGTCGCGCTTCCAGGACTCGTGGGCACGTATCTCCCGACGACAGGGGTTTGCAGCCTCCGTACTTGGGCAAGTCCCTACATGCACCCCTGCTCTTCCTCCGATCGATCTGGCGCAGCGCTCCCGGGTGGGGAGGTGGCGCCGCTCGCTCGGCCCGGGCTTTGGAGCCCGCGCTGGCTTAAGGTGAGCGGTCCCCTTCCTCCTCTACCCCCGGGCTTCCGACACCTATCTTTGGGCGCGCATGCCGGCCTCGCCTCCCGTCTGCGGAGGTGGCCGAGCCGTGGGGAGTTTGACCCGAACCGAGCGAAGGCAGTGGTCCGACGACCCGTACGGGCGAACGGCGGGGCGCCCACCCAGCCAGGCGTGGGGGCCCGTCGTCCGAATCGCTCCCTGTGCGGGGAAGCACAGCGA
>NW_027366440.1:35000-45000 GCF_046119375.1 Phyllobates terribilis
TTCCAGACAGGGGAGCGTGTCAGTGCGCGCATCCGATTTCAGTTCCAGAGCGATTCGCGCGATGAGTCCTTGATACTTAGTCGTTTTTGGCAAAATTTCTGACTTTTTGAAAATTTCACAATTTTGTGAAAACTTCCACAAAATGAGGTTCTAGTATGTTAGAGGGCATCCCAGGAAGGCTCCAAAAGTGTGGGTAAAATATATATCCCACAGGGGGAAAATTGAAAAAAAGTTGAAAAAAAAAATTTTTGGGGACTTAGAAAATTTTCACACATGTGTCAGACTTCCAGAGAGGGGAGCATGTCAGTGCGCGCATCCGATTTCAGTTCCAGAGCGATTCGCGCGATGAGTCCTTGATACTTAGTCGTTTTTGCAAAATTTCTGACTTTTTTGAAAATTTCACAATTTTGTGAAAACTTCCACAAAATGAGGTTCTAGTATGTTAGAGGGCATCCCAGGAGGGCTCCAAAAGTGTGGGTAAAATATATATCCCACAGGGGGAAAATTGAAAAAAAGTTGAAAAAAAAAATTTTTGGGGACTTAGAAAATTTTTCAACTTTTGTCAGACTTCCAGACAGGGGAGCGTGTCAGTGCGCGCATCCGATTTCAGTTCCAGAGCGATTCGCGCGATGAGTCCTTGATACTTAGTCGTTTTTGGCAAAATTTCTGACTTTTTGAAAATTTCACAATTTTGTGAAAACTTCCACAAAATGAGGTTCTAGTATGTTAGAGGGCATCCCAGGAGGGCTCCAAAAGTGTGGGTAAAATATATATCCCACAGGGGGAAAATTGAAAAAAAGTTGAAAAAAAAAATTTTTGGGGACTTAGAAAATTTTCACACATGTGTCAGACTTCCAGACAGGGGAGCGTGTCAGTGCGCGCATCCGATTTCAGTTCCAGAGCGATTCGCGCGATGAGTCCTTGATACTTAGTCGTTTTTGGCAAAATTTCTGACTTTTTGAAAATTTCACAATTTTGTGAAAACTTCCACAAAATGAGGTTCTAGTATGTTAGAGGGCATCCCAGGAGGGCTCCAAAAGTGTGGGTAAAATATATATCCCACAGGGGGAAAATTGAAAAAAAGTTGAAAAAAAAAATTTTTGGGGACTTAGAAAATTTTCACACATGTGTCAGACTTCCAGAGAGGGGAGCATGTCAGTGCGCGCATCCGATTTCAGTTCCAGAGCGATTCGCGCGATGAGTCCTTGATACTTAGTCGTTTTTGCAAAATTTCTGACTTTTTTGAAAATTTCACAATTTTGTGAAAACTTCCACAAAATGAGGTTCTAGTATGTTAGAGGGCATCCCAGGAGGGCTCCAAAAGTGTGGGTAAAATATATATCCCACAGGGGGAAAATTGAAAAAAAGTTGAAAAAAAAAATTTTTGGGGACTTAGAAAATTTTTCAACTTTTGTCAGACTTCCAGACAGGGGAGCGTGTCAGTGCGCGCATCCGATTTCAGTTCCAGAGCGATTCGCGCGATGAGTCCTTGATACTTAGTCGTTTTTGGCAAAATTTCTGACTTTTTGAAAATTTCACAATTTTGTGAAAACTTCCACAAAATGAGGTTCTAGTATGTTAGAGGGCATCCCAGGAGGGCTCCAAAAGTGTGGGTAAAATATATATCCCACAGGGGGAAAATTGAAAAAAAGTTGAAAAAAAAAATTTTTGGGGACTTAGAAAATTTTTCAACTTTTGTCAGACTTCCAGACAGGGGAGCGTGTCAGTGCGCGCATCCGATTTCAGTTCCAGAGCGATTCGCGCGATGAGTCCTTGATACTTAGTCGTTTTTGCAAAATTTCTGACTTTTTGGAAAATTTCACAATTTTGTGAAAACTTCCACAAAATGAGGTTCTAGTATGTTAGAGGGCATCCCAGGAGGGCTCCAAAAGTGTGGGTAAAATATATATCCCACAGGGGGAAAATTGAAAAAAAGTTGAAAAAAAAAATTTTTGGGGACTTAGAAAATTTTTCAACTTTTGTCAGACTTCCAGACAGGGGAGCGTGTCAGTGCGCGCATCCGATTTCAGTTCCAGAGCGATTCGCGCGATGAGTCCTTGATACTTAGTCGTTTTTGGCAAAATTTCTGACTTTTTGAAAATTTCACAATTTTGTGAAAACTTCCACAAAATGAGGTTCTAGTATGTTAGAGGGCATCCCAGGAGGGCTCCAAAAGTGTGGGTAAAATATATATCCCACAGGGGGAAAATTGAAAAAAAGTTGAAAAAAAAAATTTTTGGGGACTTAGAAAATTTTTCAACTTTTGTCAGACTTCCAGACAGGGGAGCGTGTCAGTGCGCGCATCCGATTTCAGTTCCAGAGCGATTCGCGCGATGAGTCCTTGATACTTAGTCGTTTTTGCAAAATTTCTGACTTTTTGGAAAATTTCACAATTTTGTGAAAACTTCCACAAAATGAGGTTCTAGTATGTTAGAGGGCATCCCAGGAGGGCTCCAAAAGTGTGGGTAAAATATATATCCCACAGGGGGAAAATTGAAAAAAAGTTGAAAAAAAAAATTTTTGGGGACTTAGAAAATTTTTCAACTTTTGTCAGACTTCCAGACAGGGGAGCGTGTCAGTGCGCGCATCCGATTTCAGTTCCAGAGCGATTCGCGCGATGAGTCCTTGATACTTAGTCGTTTTTGCAAAATTTCTGACTTTTTGGAAAATTTCACAATTTTGTGAAAACTTCCACAAAATGAGGTTCTAGTATGTTAGAGGGCATCCCAGGAGGGCTCCAAAAGTGTGGGTAAAATATATATCCCACAGGGGGAAAATTGAAAAAAAGTTGAAAAAAAAAATTTTTGGGGACTTAGAAAATTTTTCAACTTTTGTCAGACTTCCAGACAGGGGAGCGTGTCAGTGCGCGCATCCGATTTCAGTTCCAGAGCGATTCGCGCGATGAGTCCTTGATACTTAGTCGTTTTTGGCAAAATTTCTGACTTTTTGAAAATTTCACAATTTTGTGAAAACTTCCACAAAATGAGGTTCTAGTATGTTAGAGGGCATCCCAGGAGGGCTCCAAAAGTGTGGGTAAAATATATATCCCACAGGGGGAAAATTGAAAAAAAGTTGAAAAAAAAAATTTTTGGGGACTTAGAAAATTTTCACACATGTGTCAGACTTCCAGAGAGGGGAGCATGTCAGTGCGCGCATCCGATTTCAGTTCCAGAGCGATTCGCGCGATGAGTCCTTGATACTTAGTCGTTTTTGCAAAATTTCTGACTTTTTGGAAAATTTCACAATTTTGTGAAAACTTCCACAAAATGAGGTTCTAGTATGTTAGAGGGCATCCCAGGAGGGCTCCAAAAGTGTGGGTAAAATATATATCCCACAGGGGGAAAATTGAAAAAAAGTTGAAAAAAAAAATTTTTGGGGACTTAGAAAATTTTTCAACTTTTGTCAGACTTCCAGACAGGGGAGCGTGTCAGTGCGCGCATCCGATTTCAGTTCCAGAGCGATTCGCGCGATGAGTCCTTGATACTTAGTCGTTTTTGGCAAAATTTCTGACTTTTTGAAAATTTCACAATTTTGTGAAAACTTCCACAAAATGAGGTTCTAGTATGTTAGAGGGCATCCCAGGAGGGCTCCAAAAGTGTGGGTAAAATATATATCCCACAGGGGGAAAATTGAAAAAAAGTTGAAAAAAAAAATTTTTGGGGACTTAGAAAATTTTCACACATGTGTCAGACTTCCAGACAGGGGAGCGTGTCAGTGCGCGCATCCGATTTCAGTTCCAGAGCGATTCGCGCGATGAGTCCTTGATACTTAGTCGTTTTTGGCAAAATTTCTGACTTTTTGGAAAATTTCACAATTTTGTGAAAACTTCCACAAAATGAGGTTCTAGTATGTTAGAGGGCATCCCAGGAGGGCTCCAAAAGTGTGGGTAAAATATATATCCCACAGGGGGAAAATTGAAAAAAAGTTGAAAAAAAAAATTTTTGGGGACTTAGAAAATTTTTCAACTTTTGTCAGACTTCCAGACAGGGGAGCGTGTCAGTGCGCGCATCCGATTTCAGTTCCAGAGCGATTCGCGCGATGAGTCCTTGATACTTAGTCGTTTTTGCAAAATTTCTGACTTTTTGGAAAATTTCACAATTTTGTGAAAACTTCCACAAAATGAGGTTCTAGTATGTTAGAGGGCATCCCAGGAGGGCTCCAAAAGTGTGGGTAAAATATATATCCCACAGGGGGAAAATTGAAAAAAAGTTGAAAAAAAAAATTTTTGGGGACTTAGAAAATTTTTCAACTTTTGTCAGACTTCCAGACAGGGGAGCGTGTCAGTGCGCGCATCCGATTTCAGTTCCAGAGCGATTCGCGCGATGAGTCCTTGATACTTAGTCGTTTTTGCAAAATTTCTGACTTTTTGGAAAATTTCACAATTTTGTGAAAACTTCCACAAAATGAGGTTCTAGTATGTTAGAGGGCATCCCAGGAGGGCTCCAAAAGTGTGGGTAAAATATATATCCCACAGGGGGAAAATTGAAAAAAAGTTGAAAAAAAAAATTTTTGGGGACTTAGAAAATTTTTCAACTTTTGTCAGACTTCCAGACAGGGGAGCGTGTCAGTGCGCGCATCCGATTTCAGTTCCAGAGCGATTCGCGCGATGAGTCCTTGATACTTAGTCGTTTTTGCAAAATTTCTGACTTTTTGGAAAATTTCACAATTTTGTGAAAACTTCCACAAAATGAGGTTCTAGTATGTTAGAGGGCATCCCAGGAGGGCTCCAAAAGTGTGGGTAAAATATATATCCCACAGGGGGAAAATTGAAAAAAAGTTGAAAAAAAAAATTTTTGGGGACTTAGAAAATTTTTCAACTTTTGTCAGACTTCCAGACAGGGGAGCGTGTCAGTGCGCGCATCCGATTTCAGTTCCAGAGCGATTCGCGCGATGAGTCCTTGATACTTAGTCGTTTTTGGCAAAATTTCTGACTTTTTGAAAATTTCACAATTTTGTGAAAACTTCCACAAAATGAGGTTCTAGTATGTTAGAGGGCATCCCAGGAGGGCTCCAAAAGTGTGGGTAAAATATATATCCCACAGGGGGAAAATTGAAAAAAAGTTGAAAAAAAAAATTTTTGGGGACTTAGAAAATTTTCACACATGTGTCAGACTTCCAGACAGGGGAGCGTGTCAGTGCGCGCATCCGATTTCAGTTCCAGAGCGATTCGCGCGATGAGTCCTTGATACTTAGTCGTTTTTGGCAAAATTTCTGACTTTTTGAAAATTTCACAATTTTGTGAAAACTTCCACAAAATGAGGTTCTAGTATGTTAGAGGGCATCCCAGGAGGGCTCCAAAAGTGTGGGTAAAATATATATCCCACAGGGGGAAAATTGAAAAAAAGTTGAAAAAAAAAATTTTTGGGGACTTAGAAAATTTTCACACATGTGTCAGACTTCCAGAGAGGGGAGCATGTCAGTGCGCGCATCCGATTTCAGTTCCAGAGCGATTCGCGCGATGAGTCCTTGATACTTAGTCGTTTTTGCAAAATTTCTGACTTTTTTGAAAATTTCACAATTTTGTGAAAACTTCCACAAAATGAGGTTCTAGTATGTTAGAGGGCATCCCAGGAGGGCTCCAAAAGTGTGGGTAAAATATATATCCCACAGGGGGAAAATTGAAAAAAAGTTGAAAAAAAAAATTTTTGGGGACTTAGAAAATTTTTCAACTTTTGTCAGACTTCCAGACAGGGGAGCGTGTCAGTGCGCGCATCCGATTTCAGTTCCAGAGCGATTCGCGCGATGAGTCCTTGATACTTAGTCGTTTTTGCAAAATTTCTGACTTTTTTGAAAATTTCACAATTTTGTGAAAACTTCCACAAAATGAGGTTCTAGTATGTTAGAGGGCATCCCAGGAGGGCTCCAAAAGTGTGGGTAAAATATATATCCCACAGGGGGAAAATTGAAAAAAAGTTGAAAAAAAAAATTTTTGGGGACTTAGAAAATTTTTCAACTTTTGTCAGACTTCCAGACAGGGGAGCGTGTCAGTGCGCGCATCCGATTTCAGTTCCAGAGCGATTCGCGCGATGAGTCCTTGATACTTAGTCGTTTTTGGCAAAATTTCTGACTTTTTGAAAATTTCACAATTTTGTGAAAACTTCCACAAAATGAGGTTCTAGTATGTTAGAGGGCATCCCAGGAGGGCTCCAAAAGTGTGGGTAAAATATATATCCCACAGGGGGAAAATTGAAAAAAAGTTGAAAAAAAAAATTTTTGGGGACTTAGAAAATTTTCACACATGTGTCAGACTTCCAGACAGGGGAGCGTGTCAGTGCGCGCATCCGATTTCAGTTCCAGAGCGATTCGCGCGATGAGTCCTTGATACTTAGTCGTTTTTGGCAAAATTTCTGACTTTTTGAAAATTTCACAATTTTGTGAAAACTTCCACAAAATGAGGTTCTAGTATGTTAGAGGGCATCCCAGGAAGGCTCCAAAAGTGTGGGTAAAATATATATCCCACAGGGGGAAAATTGAAAAAAAGTTGAAAAAAAAAATTTTTGGGGACTTAGAAAATTTTCACACATGTGTCAGACTTCCAGAGAGGGGAGCATGTCAGTGCGCGCATCCGATTTCAGTTCCAGAGCGATTCGCGCGATGAGTCCTTGATACTTAGTCGTTTTTGCAAAATTTCTGACTTTTTTGAAAATTTCACAATTTTGTGAAAACTTCCACAAAATGAGGTTCTAGTATGTTAGAGGGCATCCCAGGAGGGCTCCAAAAGTGTGGGTAAAATATATATCCCACAGGGGGAAAATTGAAAAAAAGTTGAAAAAAAAAATTTTTGGGGACTTAGAAAATTTTTCAACTTTTGTCAGACTTCCAGACAGGGGAGCGTGTCAGTGCGCGCATCCGATTTCAGTTCCAGAGCGATTCGCGCGATGAGTCCTTGATACTTAGTCGTTTTTGGCAAAATTTCTGACTTTTTGAAAATTTCACAATTTTGTGAAAACTTCCACAAAATGAGGTTCTAGTATGTTAGAGGGCATCCCAGGAGGGCTCCAAAAGTGTGGGTAAAATATATATCCCACAGGGGGAAAATTGAAAAAAAGTTGAAAAAAAAAATTTTTGGGGACTTAGAAAATTTTCACACATGTGTCAGACTTCCAGACAGGGGAGCGTGTCAGTGCGCGCATCCGATTTCAGTTCCAGAGCGATTCGCGCGATGAGTCCTTGATACTTAGTCGTTTTTGGCAAAATTTCTGACTTTTTGAAAATTTCACAATTTTGTGAAAACTTCCACAAAATGAGGTTCTAGTATGTTAGAGGGCATCCCAGGAGGGCTCCAAAAGTGTGGGTAAAATATATATCCCACAGGGGGAAAATTGAAAAAAAGTTGAAAAAAAAAATTTTTGGGGACTTAGAAAATTTTTCAACTTTTGTCAGACTTCCAGACAGGGGAGCGTGTCAGTGCGCGCATCCGATTTCAGTTCCAGAGCGATTCGCGCGATGAGTCCTTGATACTTAGTCGTTTTTGCAAAATTTCTGACTTTTTGGAAAATTTCACAATTTTGTGAAAACTTCCACAAAATGAGGTTCTAGTATGTTAGAGGGCATCCCAGGAGGGCTCCAAAAGTGTGGGTAAAATATATATCCCACAGGGGGAAAATTGAAAAAAAGTTGAAAAAAAAAATTTTTGGGGACTTAGAAAATTTTTCAACTTTTGTCAGACTTCCAGACAGGGGAGCGTGTCAGTGCGCGCATCCGATTTCAGTTCCAGAGCGATTCGCGCGATGAGTCCTTGATACTTAGTCGTTTTTGGCAAAATTTCTGACTTTTTGAAAATTTCACAATTTTGTGAAAACTTCCACAAAATGAGGTTCTAGTATGTTAGAGGGCATCCCAGGAGGGCTCCAAAAGTGTGGGTAAAATATATATCCCACAGGGGGAAAATTGAAAAAAAGTTGAAAAAAAAAATTTTTGGGGACTTAGAAAATTTTCACACATGTGTCAGACTTCCAGACAGGGGAGCGTGTCAGTGCGCGCATCCGATTTCAGTTCCAGAGCGATTCGCGCGATGAGTCCTTGATACTTAGTCGTTTTTGGCAAAATTTCTGACTTTTTGAAAATTTCACAATTTTGTGAAAACTTCCACAAAATGAGGTTCTAGTATGTTAGAGGGCATCCCAGGAGGGCTCCAAAAGTGTGGGTAAAATATATATCCCACAGGGGGAAAATTGAAAAAAAGTTGAAAAAAAAAATTTTTGGGGACTTAGAAAATTTTCACACATGTGTCAGACTTCCAGAGAGGGGAGCATGTCAGTGCGCGCATCCGATTTCAGTTCCAGAGCGATTCGCGCGATGAGTCCTTGATACTTAGTCGTTTTTGCAAAATTTCTGACTTTTTGGAAAATTTCACAATTTTGTGAAAACTTCCACAAAATGAGGTTCTAGTATGTTAGAGGGCATCCCAGGAGGGCTCCAAAAGTGTGGGTAAAATATATATCCCACAGGGGGAAAATTGAAAAAAAGTTGAAAAAAAAAATTTTTGGGGACTTAGAAAATTTTCACACATGTGTCAGACTTCCAGAGAGGGGAGCATGTCAGTGCGCGCATCCGATTTCAGTTCCAGAGCGATTCGCGCGATGAGTCCTTGATACTTAGTCGTTTTTGCAAAATTTCTGACTTTTTGGAAAATTTCACAATTTTGTGAAAACTTCCACAAAATGAGGTTCTAGTATGTTAGAGGGCATCCCAGGAGGGCTCCAAAAGTGTGGGTAAAATATATATCCCACAGGGGGAAAATTGAAAAAAAGTTGAAAAAAAAAATTTTTGGGGACTTAGAAAATTTTTCAACTTTTGTCAGACTTCCAGACAGGGGAGCGTGTCAGTGCGCGCATCCGATTTCAGTTCCAGAGCGATTCGCGCGATGAGTCCTTGATACTTAGTCGTTTTTGGCAAAATTTCTGACTTTTTGAAAATTTCACAATTTTGTGAAAACTTCCACAAAATGAGGTTCTAGTATGTTAGAGGGCATCCCAGGAGGGCTCCAAAAGTGTGGGTAAAATATATATCCCACAGGGGGAAAATTGAAAAAAAGTTGAAAAAAAAAATTTTTGGGGACTTAGAAAATTTTCACACATGTGTCAGACTTCCAGAGAGGGGAGCATGTCAGTGCGCGCATCCGATTTCAGTTCCAGAGCGATTCGCGCGATGAGTCCTTGATACTTAGTCGTTTTTGCAAAATTTCTGACTTTTTGGAAAATTTCACAATTTTGTGAAAACTTCCACAAAATGAGGTTCTAGTATGTTAGAGGGCATCCCAGGAGGGCTCCAAAAGTGTGGGTAAAATATATATCCCACAGGGGGAAAATTGAAAAAAAGTTGAAAAAAAAAATTTTTGGGGACTTAGAAAATTTTTCAACTTTTGTCAGACTTCCAGACAGGGGAGCGTGTCAGTGCGCGCATCCGATTTCAGTTCCAGAGCGATTCGCGCGATGAGTCCTTGATACTTAGTCGTTTTTGGCAAAATTTCTGACTTTTTGAAAATTTCACAATTTTGTGAAAACTTCCACAAAATGAGGTTCTAGTATGTTAGAGGGCATCCCAGGAGGGCTCCAAAAGTGTGGGTAAAATATATATCCCACAGGGGGAAAATTGAAAAAAAGTTGAAAAAAAAAATTTTTGGGGACTTAGAAAATTTTCACACATGTGTCAGACTTCCAGAGAGGGGAGCATGTCAGTGCGCGCATCCGATTTCAGTTCCAGAGCGATTCGCGCGATGAGTCCTTGATACTTAGTCGTTTTTGCAAAATTTCTGACTTTTTTGAAAATTTCACAATTTTGTGAAAACTTCCACAAAATGAGGTTCTAGTATGTTAGAGGGCATCCCAGGAGGGCTCCAAAAGTGTGGGTAAAATATATATCCCACAGGGGGAAAATTGAAAAAAAGTTGAAAAAAAAAATTTTTGGGGACTTAGAAAATTTTTCAACTTGTGTCAGACTTCCAGAGAGGGGAGCATGTCAGTGCGCGCATCCGATTTCAGTTCCAGAGCGATTCGCG
>NW_027366440.1:57500-62500 GCF_046119375.1 Phyllobates terribilis
TTTTCACACATGTGTCAGACTTCCAGAGAGGGGAGCATGTCAGTGCGCGCATCCGATTTCAGTTCCAGAGCGATTCGCGCGATGAGTCCTTGATACTTAGTCGTTTTTGCAAAATTTCTGACTTTTTGGAAAATTTCACAATTTTGTGAAAACTTCCACAAAATGAGGTTCTAGTATGTTAGAGGGCATCCCAGGAGGGCTCCAAAAGTGTGGGTAAAATATATATCCCACAGGGGGAAAATTGAAAAAAAGTTGAAAAAAAAAATTTTTGGGGACTTAGAAAATTTTTCAACTTTTGTCAGACTTCCAGACAGGGGAGCGTGTCAGTGCGCGCATCCGATTTCAGTTCCAGAGCGATTCGCGCGATGAGTCCTTGATACTTAGTCGTTTTTGGCAAAATTTCTGACTTTTTGAAAATTTCACAATTTTGTGAAAACTTCCACAAAATGAGGTTCTAGTATGTTAGAGGGCATCCCAGGAGGGCTCCAAAAGTGTGGGTAAAATATATATCCCACAGGGGGAAAATTGAAAAAAAGTTGAAAAAAAAAATTTTTGGGGACTTAGAAAATTTTCACACATGTGTCAGACTTCCAGAGAGGGGAGCATGTCAGTGCGCGCATCCGATTTCAGTTCCAGAGCGATTCGCGCGATGAGTCCTTGATACTTAGTCGTTTTTGCAAAATTTCTGACTTTTTTGAAAATTTCACAATTTTGTGAAAACTTCCACAAAATGAGGTTCTAGTATGTTAGAGGGCATCCCAGGAGGGCTCCAAAAGTGTGGGTAAAATATATATCCCACAGGGGGAAAATTGAAAAAAAGTTGAAAAAAAAAATTTTTGGGGACTTAGAAAATTTTCACACATGTGTCAGACTTCCAGAGAGGGGAGCATGTCAGTGCGCGCATCCGATTTCAGTTCCAGAGCGATTCGCGCGATGAGTCCTTGATACTTAGTCGTTTTTGCAAAATTTCTGACTTTTTGGAAAATTTCACAATTTTGTGAAAACTTCCACAAAATGAGGTTCTAGTATGTTAGAGGGCATCCCAGGAGGGCTCCAAAAGTGTGGGTAAAATATATATCCCACAGGGGGAAAATTGAAAAAAAGTTGAAAAAAAAAATTTTTGGGGACTTAGAAAATTTTTCAACTTTTGTCAGACTTCCAGACAGGGGAGCGTGTCAGTGCGCGCATCCGATTTCAGTTCCAGAGCGATTCGCGCGATGAGTCCTTGATACTTAGTCGTTTTTGCAAAATTTCTGACTTTTTGGAAAATTTCACAATTTTGTGAAAACTTCCACAAAATGAGGTTCTAGTATGTTAGAGGGCATCCCAGGAGGGCTCCAAAAGTGTGGGTAAAATATATATCCCACAGGGGGAAAATTGAAAAAAAGTTGAAAAAAAAAATTTTTGGGGACTTAGAAAATTTTTCAACTTTTGTCAGACTTCCAGACAGGGGAGCGTGTCAGTGCGCGCATCCGATTTCAGTTCCAGAGCGATTCGCGCGATGAGTCCTTGATACTTAGTCGTTTTTGCAAAATTTCTGACTTTTTGGAAAATTTCACAATTTTGTGAAAACTTCCACAAAATGAGGTTCTAGTATGTTAGAGGGCATCCCAGGAGGGCTCCAAAAGTGTGGGTAAAATATATATCCCACAGGGGGAAAATTGAAAAAAAGTTGAAAAAAAAAATTTTTGGGGACTTAGAAAATTTTTCAACTTTTGTCAGACTTCCAGACAGGGGAGCGTGTCAGTGCGCGCATCCGATTTCAGTTCCAGAGCGATTCGCGCGATGAGTCCTTGATACTTAGTCGTTTTTGGCAAAATTTCTGACTTTTTGAAAATTTCACAATTTTGTGAAAACTTCCACAAAATGAGGTTCTAGTATGTTAGAGGGCATCCCAGGAGGGCTCCAAAAGTGTGGGTAAAATATATATCCCACAGGGGGAAAATTGAAAAAAAGTTGAAAAAAAAAATTTTTGGGGACTTAGAAAATTTTTCAACTTTTGTCAGACTTCCAGACAGGGGAGCGTGTCAGTGCGCGCATCCGATTTCAGTTCCAGAGCGATTCGCGCGATGAGTCCTTGATACTTAGTCGTTTTTGGCAAAATTTCTGACTTTTTGAAAATTTCACAATTTTGTGAAAACTTCCACAAAATGAGGTTCTAGTATGTTAGAGGGCATCCCAGGAGGGCTCCAAAAGTGTGGGTAAAATATATATCCCACAGGGGGAAAATTGAAAAAAAGTTGAAAAAAAAAATTTTTGGGGACTTAGAAAATTTTTCAACTTTTGTCAGACTTCCAGACAGGGGAGCGTGTCAGTGCGCGCATCCGATTTCAGTTCCAGAGCGATTCGCGCGATGAGTCCTTGATACTTAGTCGTTTTTGCAAAATTTCTGACTTTTTGGAAAATTTCACAATTTTGTGAAAACTTCCACAAAATGAGGTTCTAGTATGTTAGAGGGCATCCCAGGAGGGCTCCAAAAGTGTGGGTAAAATATATATCCCACAGGGGGAAAATTGAAAAAAAGTTGAAAAAAAAAATTTTTGGGGACTTAGAAAATTTTTCAACTTTTGTCAGACTTCCAGACAGGGGAGCGTGTCAGTGCGCGCATCCGATTTCAGTTCCAGAGCGATTCGCGCGATGAGTCCTTGATACTTAGTCGTTTTTGGCAAAATTTCTGACTTTTTGAAAATTTCACAATTTTGTGAAAACTTCCACAAAATGAGGTTCTAGTATGTTAGAGGGCATCCCAGGAGGGCTCCAAAAGTGTGGGTAAAATATATATCCCACAGGGGGAAAATTGAAAAAAAGTTGAAAAAAAAAATTTTTGGGGACTTAGAAAATTTTTCAACTTTTGTCAGACTTCCAGACAGGGGAGCGTGTCAGTGCGCGCATCCGATTTCAGTTCCAGAGCGATTCGCGCGATGAGTCCTTGATACTTAGTCGTTTTTGGCAAAATTTCTGACTTTTTGAAAATTTCACAATTTTGTGAAAACTTCCACAAAATGAGGTTCTAGTATGTTAGAGGGCATCCCAGGAGGGCTCCAAAAGTGTGGGTAAAATATATATCCCACAGGGGGAAAATTGAAAAAAAGTTGAAAAAAAAAATTTTTGGGGACTTAGAAAATTTTCACACATGTGTCAGACTTCCAGAGAGGGGAGCATGTCAGTGCGCGCATCCGATTTCAGTTCCAGAGCGATTCGCGCGATGAGTCCTTGATACTTAGTCGTTTTTGCAAAATTTCTGACTTTTTGGAAAATTTCACAATTTTGTGAAAACTTCCACAAAATGAGGTTCTAGTATGTTAGAGGGCATCCCAGGAGGGCTCCAAAAGTGTGGGTAAAATATATATCCCACAGGGGGAAAATTGAAAAAAAGTTGAAAAAAAAAAATTTTTGGGGACTTAGAAAATTTTTCAACTTTTGTCAGACTTCCAGACAGGGGAGCGTGTCAGTGCGCGCATCCGATTTCAGTTCCAGAGCGATTCGCGCGATGAGTCCTTGATACTTAGTCGTTTTTGGCAAAATTTCTGACTTTTTGAAAATTTCACAATTTTGTGAAAACTTCCACAAAATGAGGTTCTAGTATGTTAGAGGGCATCCCAGGAGGGCTCCAAAAGTGTGGGTAAAATATATATCCCACAGGGGGAAAATTGAAAAAAAGTTGAAAAAAAAAAATTTTTGGGGACTTAGAAAATTTTTCAACTTGTGTCAGACTTCCAGAGAGGGGAGCATGTCAGTGCGCGCATCCGATTTCAGTTCCAGAGCGATTCGCGCGATGAGTCCTTGATACTTAGTCGTTTTCAGAAGTCACAATTTTGACTTCCAGGACCCGCAAAACGTTTGTAAATTGAGCCCGCTCCCCAGTTCCAAGCGTTTTGAGGTGTCCCCGGTTGCAGTAATGCAGCCTGCCCACTAGATGTCGCAAAAGAGACAAAAAGTGAAAAAGAACCAGAATGAGGAAATTCCAGGGAGCCGAATCCGCCTGACAGTTCCAGGCGATCGGGCACTTTTTTGCATGCGTCCCTAAAGTGGGTATAGGGTGACACTCCATGCAAAGACCCAGTTTTGCACACCACCGGCAGAATATATGAGAGAGAGGTACCTCTCAGCCCCGACACATTTCGACTCATTTAAGCTGGTTTTCACCTCCGTAGGCCTGGGTATGCGTTTTGGCTATGAGTCCCTGTTCGGCTGGAGGTCTGCACCTTGGCTGAACCCAGGCTTCCGCAGCTGCGTGGGGGGACTTTTGCCGGTCGCCTATCCCAAGTCAGAGAGGTGTTCCTGGGTTGAAGTGAGCCTGGCCAGACCCCCCCGCGGGCCCTGGTTCTCCACATGGGGGCGCCGTCAAGGCTAAAATCTGGATTTTTAGGCCGAGGAGAGGCTCCATGAGGGCGGATGCTTTTGTGGCTTCGACCCCAGTGCTGTTCCACATCCAGTACCCCCCCGCAAGGGCGCCTGTACCCGAGTCGCGCTTCCAGGACTCGTGGGCACGTATCTCCCGACGACAGGGGTTTGCAGCCTCCGTACTTGGGCAAGTCCCTACATGCACCCCTGCTCTTCCTCCGATCGATCTGGCGCAGCGCTCCCGGGTGGGGAGGTGGCGCCGCTCGCTCGGCCCGGGCTTTGGAGCCCGCGCTGGCTTAAGGTGAGCGGTCCCCTTCCTCCTCTACCCCCGGGCTTCCGACACCTATCTTTGGGCGCGCATGCCGGCCTCGCCTCCCGTCTGCGGAGGTGGCCGAGCCGTGGGGAGTTTGACCCGAACCGAGCGAAGGCAGTGGTCCGACGACCCGTACGGGCGAACGGCGGGGCGCCCACCCAGCCAGGCGTGGGGGCCCGTCGTCCGAATCGCTCCCTGTGCGGGGAAGCACAGCGATCTTCTCCGAGGGCGGCCCTTTTCTTCCAGATGCGTACCCGGCCAGCGGAGGCTCGCGCTGCCCCTCGTGTCCGAAAGGGCGGCCTCCGCGGCGGTGGCGACAGCGGCGGCGGTGGGTGGCCTCTCC